>NC_092189.1:23668332-23750832 GCF_043641665.1 Enoplosus armatus | reverse complement strand
AATGACACAAGTTTTAACCGTGATCTTTTCCAAATCATAACCACGTCCTTTCTGTGCCTAACCAAAGCGTTACCACAGCTGTGAGCGATCGCTGATTTTTGCAACAGGACAATTATAAAATGTTGTCCTTTAATTTGGAGGACTTGTTGGTTCTGCAAGCAGCAGAGCTCCCAAAGAGCTGAGGCTGGACAAACCGTCCTCACCAGACTGCATACAGGAGGGCAACGGCATTGTTTTTTATTGTTATTTGTTGAGTCGTTTATTATATTCACCTCATCCACCTTAGCTCTATAAGCGCATACTGAAACTAGACAGCTGCGGCTCTTGATCCAGGTATGGATTTACTTCACATGTTCACAACATACCGTAGAATTGTGATTTTAACGGCTGGCCGTGGAAGTTACGCTTCACTAAACAAGCAAAGGGTAAAAAAAGAACTCGCAGGTCTCTCTCAGAGGACTGATACGTATGTAGAAATGGAAGAATTTGTGTTCTATAGCAATACAGAATAATTTAACAATACGCCTGAAGTGTAGATTGCCCTCAAGACACGAAAAACACAAACTTTAAAGAATAAATAAATTACCACTGTCTGAGTTTAGTCTCATCTGAACACAGTCTCATTAATGTTTGACAGCTGACATGCTGTACAGCCTACATATTCTTCATATAGGGAGTGAGTCAACAATTTCAGATACACGCACACACACACACACACACACACACACACACACACACACAGTGCTGACACAGACTGCAGGATTTGTTTTGAAGAATAAAACTAAAAACAAGAGAACACAGTCTGCAAATGAAGACGAGAGAGTGTGTGTGTGTGTGTGTGTGTGTGTGTGTGTGTGTGTGTGTGTGTGTTTACTTCATCAGACTAAAGACATTTTCTATGAATCCATAAATATCCTCCATTTTGTGTTTTCCTGCCTTGGTTCTCTTTCATCCGCAGGACGCTGACATCAGGTTTTAATGAGTGCTCTGTTGTTATCATCATTAGCACTAATGCTTATTATTTGTTGTTGTGCATTAAGACTCTGTACAGCATTAAACTAGAGCAGGAGCAGACGTGAGCGGTCATTGTGAACAGAGATGTGAGCAGAGAGTCTCAGTAATCATATGCTGGATTTGTATATAATGAACCTAAACAACCCTCTTGTGAACAAACTTCATCCTCCAGCACCTGGACTCCTACGCCAGGATCCATCAGCACCGGCTCCCCTCAAGGCTGCGTTCTCTCTCCTCTACTCTTCTCCCTCTACACCAACAGCTGCACCTCCAGGCACCAGTCCGTCAAGCTCCTGAAGTTCGCGGACGACACCACCCTCATGGACACTGTGGAGTCCTTCCGTTTCCTGGGCTCCATCATCAGCCAGGACCTCATCAAGAAAGCCCAACAGAGGATGTACTTCCTGAGGCAGCTGAGGAAGTTTAACCTGCCACAAACAATGCTGGTTCACTTCTACACCGCCATCATAGAGTCCATCCTCACCTCCTCCATCACCGTCTGGTACGCTGCTGCCTCCACCAAGGACAGACGCAGACTGCAGCGTATCATCCGCTCTGCAGAGAGGGTGATCGGCTGCAACCTCCCGTCTCTTCAGGACCTGTACTCCTCCAGGACCCTGAGGAGAGCAGGGAAGATCGCTGCCGACCCCTCCCACCCCCGGACACCATCTGTTTGTCAGACCACGGCACGGTTTCTGACTCTGATTCTGATTGCTGTTCAGAAACTTTGCTCGTACAACAGTGAAACAAGCAGAAACGTGCTCTCGTTGTTTTGTGTTGGTGGTTCTTTAGGTTTATTTTCAACCGATTTCTGAGGGAGTTTTGTTTCTGTCTCTGTGTTTGGAGCCTCAGAGCAGCGATGTGAGAATCTGTAACTGATTTCCAGAAGATTCATGTGTACTGAAGAAGAGGAAATCAGCTTTGGAACGATAAACATCAACATTTGAAAAAATGCAGAAAATCTGTAGAAACTGAAACCTTAAAGACTTAAATGTGATGTAAAGTTCAAGGAGCTTTGGTTTGCACGTGTTTTCAGAACATCATCAGGTGGGTCGGTGACTTCATCCAGCAAACCGCTAATCTCTGCTCTCTGATTGGCTGCGATGTTGAAAGAAGGCTTCATGGTGAGGCTGATCTGTAAGTGATGACGTGTGATGAGGACGTTTCCTGGTTCAGTTTCGTTTTAGCTGGTCTGAAAGCTGTCAGTTGGACTCAACAAACTGGACGGAGACAACTCGGAAAGATGTGTCTCGGCCCGGTTTCAGGCCATCTGTGCTCAGGCTGTGTGATAGCAGATATGTGACATTAGCGTGGATTAAAAATGTAATATTAAATGTACGCTGTATTATAATAGTTAAAGGTTCCTCATTGAAAAATACATTCTCTATTTGATAGCAACGATGGCGCATAATACCACAGCAGCATACGAGAGGCCTCTTTTTCTCTTTCCTGTTTCTAGCCGTCCGTCATTATGTATGACAGATTAGGTCAAGTTACAGCATAATAAATATTAAATAATAACTGTCATAATAAATAACGTCTGCATGAGCTGTTTGTGACACCGCAGAAGACAGATAAACACATCAGACTAAAGTGCAACATGACCTGCTGTCAGTCACCAGAACCTGATTTCCCCGTGATGCGCTGATGGTGCAGGATGACATCAACGAAGCTGTCCAATGAATGAGTTAGCTGTCAGTCCGTATGACTTTATGTGGATTATTTGTTTGGAATAAATCAGTGGGAGCACCAAATGACCAGAACTCAAAGGCAACACTTCTTCTTACATTACAGGAAGTTTGGGTCAATTTAATGCTGATTTCCCCGGAAACCCAAGATCTCGGTTAGTGTTGCTGTCCTGCACAAATATGTCAGGATTTAAAAACTATACAATCCGTGCTCAGATTTCATGATTGTAGTATTTTTATAGCAATATTCACAAAGTACATCATCAACACTCATCTTCTTCACTTAATCCCAAAGTCTTATTTCCCCAGTTGTGAGAAAATCCACAGCTGCAGACTTTCTCAAGTCTCTAGAGCGCAGCATGTGAAACTGCACTCTGCACGGCTGGATGCTGCAGGTGGCACCATGTTGGGTTTTGTGATTTGGTTGAACTGATCCTTTAACTCGACGCTGCTGTGGTGAACATGTAGTGGTGAGCATGTAGTGGTGAACATGTAGTGGTGAACATGTAGTGGTGAGCATGTAGTGGTGAACATGTAGTGGTGAACATGTAGTGGTGAGCATGTAGTGGTGAACATGTAGTGGTGAACATGTAGTGGTGAGCATGTAGTGGTGAACATGTAGTGGTGAGCATGTAGTGGTGAACATGTAGTGGTGAACATGTAGTGGTGAGCATGTAGTGGTGAGCATGTAGTGGTGAGCATGTAGTGGTGAACATGTAGTGGTGAACATGTAGTGGTGAGCATGTAGTGGTGAACATGTAGTGGTGAACATGTAGTGGCGAATATGTAGTGGTGAACATGCTGAAGGTAGAGAAGCCTGTGTAGCTGCTACCTGCCTCTCCCCCTCCTCCCTCAGTCTCCCTCTCCTCCTCTCTCTCCCTCTCCTCCTCTCTCCCCCTCCTCCCTCAGTCTCCCTCTCCTCCCCTCTCTCCCTCTCCTCCCTCTCTCTCTCCTCCTCTCCCTCCCTCTCCTCCCTCTCCTCCTCTCTCTCCCTCTCCTCCTCCCTCTCCCTCTCCTCCTCTCTCCCCCTCTCCTCCTCTCTCCCCCTCCTCCCTCAGTCTCCCTCTCCTCCCCTCTCTCCCTCTCCTCCCTCCCTCTCCCTCTCCCCCTCTCCTCCCCTCTCTCCCTCTCCTCCCTCTCTCTCTCCTCCTCTCCCTCCCTCTCCTCCCTCTCCTCCTCTCTCTCCCTCTCCTCCTCCCTCAGTCTCCCTCTCCTCCCTCTCCCTCTCCTCCTCTCTCTCCCTCTCCTCCCTCTCTCTCTCCTCCTCTCCCTCCCTCTCCTCCCTCTCCTCCTCTCTCTCCCTCTCCTCCTCCCTCAGTCTCCCTCTCCTCCCTCTCCCTCTCCCTCTCCTCCTCTCTCTCCCTCTCCTACTCTCTCAGTCTCCCCCTCCTCCCTCAGTCTCCCTCTCCTCCCTCTCCCTCTCCCCCTCCCCCTCTCCCTCTCTCTCTCCTCCTCTCTCTCCCTCTCCTCCTCTCTCCCCCTCCTCCCTCAGTCTCCCCCTCCTCCCTCAGTCTCCCTCTCCTCCTCTCTCCCCCTCTCCTCCCTCTCCTCCTCTCTCCCCCTCTCCTCCCTCTCCCTCTCCCCCTCTCCCTCTCCCTCTCTCTCTCCTCCTCTCTCTCCCTCTCCTCCTCTCTCCCCCTCCTCCCTTAGTCTCCCCCTCCTCCCTCAGTCTCCCTCTCCTCCTCTCTCCCCCTCTCCTCCCTCTCCCTCTCCTCCTCTCTCTCCCTCCTCCCTCAGTCTCCCTCTCCTCCCTCCCTCTCCTCCTCTCTCCCCCTCCTCCCTCAGTCTCCCTCTCCTCCCTCTCCCTCTCCTCCCCTCCCTCCCTCTCCTCCCCTCCCTCCCTCTCCTCCCTCTGTGGGAGTGAAAAGCTCTTTTTGTTTAGCACCAAGTCGCCCTAAAAACTACAATACCAGGAGACATGTTTAATATTCCTCTCTGTACATCAGATATTTTCTTTTGCATGAAATCAGATATTTGCCCCGTTAATATTCTCCAGCTTCCATTATGCACAAAAAAAACATTTTATACTTTGACCAAGAAAATGATGCCTGGGAGGCGTTTCACTACAGGGGCTGCAGCCGCACCGAGGGGGCCGGGGCTGACAAAGAGCCACAGTGACCCCTACAGGACGGAGGGGGAAGGACTGCAGGGGGACGTGGAGGGCTAAGGTGAGTTCGAGAGAGGGAACAGAGAGGAGAGGAAAACAAAGCAGAGACAGAAAGAGTAAAGGAAATAGAGAAAGAGGTAAAGAAACAGAGAAAAAACAAAAGACAAATAGAGGCAGAGAATTTGGAGAGGAATGAAGTTGGGAGAAATTGTGATCATTTTCTCCCCCACTGAGCTCCTGAGTTAGGAGGATTCATTTTTCTGGCATTCCCACCTTTGCAGAAAAAGACTTCATACTCCCCACCATGTTTTTAAACAATTAATAATATTGGAAATTAGTAACAAAAAGAGTCAAGTTTCACTTCAAAGACTCTCCCACTGCATTGACAGTGAACCTGACAGCAAGACACGCATCATATTTTCTTGACTTTGGTTTTGTTTGATGTGATTGCTTGACGTGTTCGTTTCATGCCTTTACCATCAGCATGCAGGAGTCCCCCCCTCAACGCCTTTACACCACTGAACCAAGGGCTGACAGGTTAAACCCCTTCAGATGCATCATTGCGCTTTCAAGAGGGTCTTGATTAGGGGTGGATCGAGAAAAAATTCAATTTCACAGATATAGATATAGATACTGTACATTGATAAAACCACCAAGCGGTGAAAAGTACCACCGCCTCCACCTCATGTGGATATAATAAGAGGACAAATTACACATTAAACATCAAAAAAACAACTAAATTAATCATCATGACACATATTTTCTGAAAGAAAACAAGAAAACTTAAAAGTAATTTGATTTAAAATATAAATACTTTTGAATAATCCAAAAGAGATTATGGATTTAACATGAGAATCAAAGGAAGCTTCAAAAAAGTAGAGAGGCAGAGCTGATCAGGGTGTCTTGATAATTACTCTGTGGTATGTAAGTGGGTTTAAAGATGAATACAAACTAATGACATGCAACATGTCAAATTATATGAAATACAAACATCAGCACACAACAAAAGGATCTGATCAAATTTAATGAAAGAATCAAATTCGACCAAGATCAATAACTGCCATACTTTCCACAATAATGACTTTGTTCCCCAGCACACTGATCATCTCTACAGATGCTCTCACTTCTGTCTTTAATGTGAGCGGGAGCTTTGCTCTCTGCTGTAAATGACTCAGTAACTACCGCTCATGTAATTAATAGTTTTCAAACCTAAACTCTAAAATCACACACTGACTCAAATCTCCTGGTGTCACTTTTGCATAAACTGGTAGAAACCGAGCGACGGATCTGGTGATGTAAGAGCATCTCAGCACCATCATCGTCATCGCTGTGTTTTACATCTGCATATCTGTAAATAATAAAGTCTAATCGTAATAAACTTCAGTGACGCAGTTACATAACGTTTCTTTGCTTCAGCAGGTTTGAGAGAAACTGCATCTAAGGCGGCCTGATTATGCAGGTCAGTTTTATAAAAAGACGATTATACAATAGCAATTATGTAATCAGCGGATCAAACGCAGAACAAAAGATAACGGGACAAAGGGTGAAGCACGTAGGCAGAGAGGAAGAACTCTGCATGCACAGCTGTGGATGTGTGTCGAGGAGTTTATTTCGTTTCCCCAGATGCTTTATTTAACTTCTCACACAATCATTACCCAAAGTTTGCTCGCGGTTTATTGACGAAATTCTAATACATTACAATTTACAACACATCAGACTTTGTGAGGTATAAAGATGAATTCTCTGATTTATGTCCACCGTTATCCCCAGTTATCAAGATGGAGACAGACATTAAGTGTCAGACCAAAGAAATATAAGAAACTAGTTACTGAAAAATTTGAAAATTGTTGATAATAAAAAAAAAACGAACTCTTACATCCAACACATCTTGCTTTCATTTTATATAAAAGTCTCCAAAGTGACCCCCCACGGGCGCCCAAATTCAAGGCAATTCAAAAATTTGTGGTATTTTGCTGGCAGAGCTTTCACAGATTCCACAGCAAAACTGAAATACATTTATTGGAGAGTAACTGAGAAAAGTGTAAAAAGAAGAAGAAGGAGAAGGAGAAGAGAGCGAATTGCTGAAGTTGTAAAGGTTTATAAAAAAGGGGAAATGGGCACCAAGAGAATGTCGGCAACACTCAGTCAGGCAGCTTTTCACGGTTTGGACTGAGCTACTTAGTTCCAGTGGAGGTAAATATTAATGCTACAGCACATCAGGGATATTTTACAGGATCAGACTGCACAATTACCCCGACCAATCACAGCACAGCACTACGTACACGCAGATTGCAAATTGTAGATGCATTTGTGAGACCTCATTAGTTGCCTGGTTAGAAATATCACAATACGAATATATAAAATAACATGATCGAATAAAAACAAAATTCCATACCTCGACATTGTCAGGCGTGTATGCACATAACTACAACTCTCGTGTCTTGCCTGCAGGGCTCACGCACGCTCACGCACGATCACGCACGGGTCGCAAGTGTGACGTTTGATTGTGGAAATGATCTCGTGTTGAAAATCGCAGCTTCCATGTTGTGTGTGAAAGAGCGCTCCGCTCTCCTATCGGTCACAGTGAGAGAAGACAAAGACGTCCTTCATGAGGTGTCCCAGATGCTGTGTCTTCCACTATGAGACACTACATGGGATGAAACCAGCATTTGTCTCACTCACTGCTTACTGTTGTTCCAGATGCCCCACATCTGCTTCAGATTTCAGGAAGTCTGAATACGACATCGGACAATAGTTAAACTTTACACTTTGTGTCACAACCTGTTTCAACGTGACAATGTCTCCGTGAACACAGCCAGCTCCATAAAGAAATTGTTTTCCCAGTTTGGTGTGGACCTCAACCCCATCCAGCACCTTTGGGATGAACTGGAACTGGAACGCCGACTGTGAGCCAGACCTGATCACCAACATCAGTGTTGGACCTCACTGATGCTCTTGTGGCTGAGTGAGAGCCTTTCCAAAAGAGTGGAGGCTGCTGCAGCAGCAGATTAATGGCCGTAGTTTTAGAATCTCATGCTCGGGTGTCTACTTACTTTTGTAGTGATGAGGCACATTCTTCACTTTTTACTTTCCAAAGTTAACACTATTTTCCTCTCCAGTGAATTTAGAGGCGACTGCATTCGCGAACGAGTCCGAGAATCGTCAATCTGTCCTCCCCCGATGCTCCACCTGACAGTTTCCACCTGCTCGTAGTTCCAACACAAGCTTCCTCCTACTTTAACGAGTTTCCACCCAACCGTTTCCCCCCCTCCTGGCGTTTGTCGAGAGGTCGAGGGGTTACCAACCCAGATGACCGGCGGGGCCCGCCAGAGCAGGTGTTTGGCCATATTGGCGCGGCCATTAATTACCCACAGTCCCCCGCAACAACACGGGCACCGGGCAGGCACCATATTGCCGCCATATCGTCATGACAACACATCAAACAGACACGGAAGGGGCCAGGAGTGTGGACTCAAGCCTGTGGTGGTGAATTTTCATGATGATGATTATGAATAGAGGGGGAAATAATTACAGCACTGCACTCGCCAAAACCTACTCCGTGTGTGTGTGTGTGTGTGTGTGTGAGAGAGAGCGAGTGTGTGTGTGTGTGTGTCGAGGCAGGGTACCAGGAGCTTTGTGGTGAGCGCCACGCGATTCCATTCCAGATGAAATGGGATAGCAACACAATTATCTCAAGTCCAATTCTTTGAGGCCTATTGTGTCTGTAAACTGAGCCTGAGCGAAGGATTAATGTGTCTGTGGGGTTTAGAGAGGAGGGATGGACGGAGGGGGGGGGGGGGGGGGGGGTAGTGGAAAGCTGTTGCTTCATCTCTCTGGAGAATAGACTCTATGCTCTAACCATCAGTGAGGTGGAGAGAGAGAAGCAAGAGAGACGAGGGAGGAGAGAAAAATCAGATCAGGAGGCAGCTGGAGAAAAGAAGGACTGGCCTTCACCGGCAACAGAAAGACAAGACGGAGACGACGGGGAGAAAACAAGAGACAAGAGAACAAAAAAACAGCCCATTTATTCTGTCAAATGTAATGAATGTAACGAACATAAGGAGTATTAACCACACCGCCCGTCCAGAGAGCGGGGGGGGGGGGGCATTCAGAAAGAGAGAAAGAGGGAGAGAGGGAATCATAACTATCACAGCCGTCACCACGGCAACAGATTGGCAAAATGCTGGCCGGTTCTCCCAGGATGCTCGGCCCCCCCTCATCTGCTATAATTTACCATCCAATGATGAAATGACGAGTAAGAGCCCGAATCTCCAGATGAGAGTTTTCAATGTGACGACACGTCTGCTGCTGCAGGAGGAGTACTAACAATCACAGTAATATGACTAGTACAGGTAGTAGTACTGGTAGTAACAATAGTTACAGTGATAGGCCAAGTACTGTAGCATCTGCAGTAGTGGTAGTAGTAGTGGTCGTGGGTTGTGGGTTGTGGAAGAAATGATTTACCAAAACATTGTTCAAGAATATTTAAATGTCTCATTTGACTCAAATGATTCCTCCTTGTATTATTTATTTACTTCTGTAAATAACCAGTCTTCTTCTTTCCATTAACTTCTCAAATGATCTCAGGATTGTAACACCTCAACGACACGGATTTAAGACTGAACGGTTATTAGACTGTTATATGGAATGAATTCCAAGATACAGCTGAGATATCTTCTCTTGTGTCTCATAAGATTTTTAAAGAGCTAGTGGTCGAAATATTATAACAACAAAAACATCTGAAACTGTTTTGAAATGTTTGTATGTGTATGGATGGAAGTACTTTTTAAATGTTAACTTTGTACTGCCGCAGGGCCACAGTGCACATTCATGACAGTGGCAGCGGCCGGTAGTATTTGCAGTAGAGAGGTAGTATTTGCAGTAGAGAGGTAGTATTTGCAGTAGTAGCAGCAGCGGTAGCATTAGTAGTAGTGTTTGTGTTTTTTGTTGTCACAGTAATGGTAGCAGTTGTAGTAATATGAGATGTTAGAGTAGTGGTAGTAGTAGTAACAGTAGCGGTATTAGTAACAGTAATAGTAGTACTAGTTGCATTAGAGTGGTAGTAGTAGAAATAGTAGATGGCAGCAGTAGCGGTAGGAGTAGCAGCAGTAACAGTGGCAACAATGGCAGTAGTTGAGGTAAAGTGGTAGTAGTAATAGTCGTAGTTGCAGTAGTGAGGTAGTAGATATTAGAGTGGGGTTAGTAGCAGTCAGCTGCAGTAACACTGGTCCTGCCTGCTCCACTGACTCCAGTAATGAGACCGTGTGACGTCACAGACACCTCATCACTGTGTAAAAGTCAAACATGCTGAGGTTTATCACAAAGACGTTTCCCTCAGATGTCCAGTAAACTGTTAAAAGTGTGGCGTGTTAATGTTAAATGTCTCCATGTATTCCATTTGTGTGTCATAATGTGTGTCATTTACGTCCTGCGGGGTCTTCTTCATGGGTCCACGTCGTGTGATGAGCTCACCTGGGTAGGTACACAAACACCTGGGGAGTAGCAGCTGGTCACATGATCATTTAGATCACCTGAATGCAGCCTTCATCTGGCTCGCATGTACAGGAGGTGACTAGATGTTTTCTGTCGGTTTTGAATTCAATAGCAGAAACAAAACAGCTTTGCCTAAAGTCAGAATTTGAAAAAAACAAAAAAACTGACTCCAAATATATATATTTTACCCATAACAAGAGTGCAGATTCTTCTTAGTGTTTGTAGGAGAAGGCAGCCCCTTTGACTTTCCAGAAATCAATCACACCACCGCCGCCCCTCCTTGCCAAAAACAAAACACAAAACTTTTCCATCCACACTTTTCCACCCGGCTTGACGCCCTCCGGCTGTTGTAACTCTGCCGGTTTGATGTTCTTTACACTGCACAACAACAATAACAACCTGCCTCTCTGTCGAATCAAACCCACAATGCACCTGCTGTAAGTCAGACCTCGGCACATTCCCTCAGACGAGCCTGGGGGGAGGCGACATTTTGTTCCCGTACGATCAGTCTGCTGCTGAAGGACGTTCCCTCCAGCAAAATAAATACATTAAATGAAAGGTTAGAGGTGATCAAAATAATATTCTCCTCCTGAGTATCTTATAATTATGATATAATAAGTCAAAATGATGATTTACTAGCTCATATAGGGGCACCATTTACTCCATGAAGACATAATGATCACTTACTGTAGCACATCACACTGAATTAAAACTTAAAGAATATCTCATAAGCAGCTGTGTAACAAAAGAAAAGGGACATATTGGAGTAAATCTGACCTCGGATCATAATGTTTTTATTTGTTTCCAGGCGTCTCTGAATCGTTGTTGTATATGAGAGTTCCTGTCAGTCGCCTTTCTTTGACTGGTTTTGACTTAACAGTTCACCCGTTATCTCGTCACGTCCTCCAACGATCACAGATTTACAAATCAATGCGGCTCAGATTGCTATCAGATTTCTCTTGCGAAGTGTTTCTTGATTCTGAGTTCGTTTGTTTTGACCCAATCTGCTCGTAAGAATTTTGATTTGATTATTTTTATGGTATTTTCTCGACGCTCCCTCGTGATTGTGATGAAAAGACGGAACTGAAACTGAACTGAAAACGGGACTACCGTAATCCACAGGTGGTGATCTGTATCCAATCAAATCCCACAGACAGACAGGTGTGCAGGTAGCTGCCGTCCTGTCTGCTGTGCGTCACTCAGGTCTGCGGAGCTGCGGTTGAAGACTGAGCGGCGGCGTCCTGCTGTCTTCGAGGAGAGCGGGATCAAAGACTGCAGTGGGGAGCGAGTTCTTTTAATGACACGGAGAGAGCGAGACGGCGTTCACATCAGACAATAATCCTCTGCCAAATAAACCCTATGAGCAGAAATCAATGAAGACATGATGTCTCATTCATCCTTCTGCAGTGACGCCACTCTGTCAGGCCTTCGTGAACACACCACGGCCTTCAAAGGCGCATTAGAACCAGGGCCTTCCCTAAACCTGCAGACTACTGCTGTGGCTGCCGGCCCCCGGAGGCTGAAATGTTCATTACAGAACAAACAGCATTTAGCTATTCTTACAACATTCAGGTATACACTCCAAAGAAACCATAGCGGTGAGTAAAACCAGCTGGGATCTTTCTCATCATCAGAACTGAAAATAAACACAATCTAACTGACAACACAGACTTGACACAGACACACACTTATCCCCCTTTGTGATCAGTTTGAATTGCTGCTCTCTGGGCGTTTTCAGATGCATCAAAAGTCCTTCATTCCCAATGCTATTGAAATTTCGTCCTCACTTTTATATCATAACTGATACCAGAGTTGTGAAGTGGGAGGAATTCTTTCAGGTGTCAAGGATTCCTGCTAATTGTTTTCATAGTCAGTTGGAGCACTTCAAGGTTTGGATGAACAGAAGTGCGAACATCCAAAGCTCAAAACTCTCTTGTGTGCTCCGCCAATATCAGCTCAAGATTAAATGTAAAAAAAAATGAAACTCCAAAAAGTTCTAATTGAATGTAATCCAGGTTTTACAAATCGTCTAATATTAACGTTCTTGTCTTGTCACGATTTAGATTAGTTACATTTCAGTTGTGCCAATTTTTGCCAGTTCACGGCTCTGACTGGCTTCTTCTCCATAGCAACGGCAGTTTAGGTTCATAATGGGCATCGCAGTATTTGTAGAACAAAAGTGAAGGAAACAAGCTGAAGTCATTAAAAGTCATGGTTACAACATAAAACTATAGTTCATTCGGAAAAAAGACTTCATAGTGGGCAGTGAAGAAACCAAATCATTTATTTTAACTTTATAAACGATGTCATCAGGTACATGTGTGTTACTTGTGTGCGTGACATTTTATTTTGTCGAGCCAGTAGTGCTCAAAATCTTAAATTTGTGCTGATGGTGGCATCAGAGAAAAAGGTCAGGGGGTCATTGAATGTGCTCAGTACATCTATTGACAATCTGCCTATTAGATGTTGATATTTCTTATGTAAGGGGAAAGGCTTTGCTCTGGTGGTGACACTACAGGAAAGATCAGGATGATTTAAAACTCATTACGATTCATCCTCTTAGAGCCATAAATGTCCACAGTTTCATGACAATGTGGCCCAAAGTTGTTAACGTATCTCAGTCTGGATCGAAGCGTTACGTGAGCTGAGGGGCCGCCCGCCTGACGACTTTCCACAGAAAGTCACAGAAATGCTGGCGGCCATGTTGAATTTCAGACATCTCTGTTGCCAGCCTGGTTTTGCACGGCGAGAACTCACACTTACAGATATTTATTGATCTCTGAGCTCCTGCGGATTTCCAAATTGACCAGAAGAAAAGCCTGTTGTGTTTTTAATGATTGACCAACAGAGTTAAAATTCTGACCCAGAGCACATCCCCGCAGCGATTCCCGTGATTTGAATTTTCATTCCTGCGGCCTGGCTCTCCGTGTATGACCCGCTCTGCTATCGTAAAATACTGCCTGCTAGCCACGAGGGAGCAAGGAGAGAAAAAAAATGCCAACAACTATTTTGACAAAACTTTTAACAAGCAAATCAGAGGAGGCTCCACTGAAGTATGAAAAGCATGGCGTGGTTTTGGAGAGTGTGACTAATGACGACGAGGTTGTCAAAGTTTGTTGAATCTCTTTCAGGGGCAGACGGGGACTCAGTTCAGGGTTCTTTGAACATAGACTATATTTGTGAAGGGTCCTTGTGCTGTGTTTTGCAAGCCTTTGAAAATAAGTTATCAATAGACCATATCTGAGACAGAAAACGCCTGAGTGCTGGTTCATCCCATATGGATATGGACAGTCTTTAAAAAAATCAATGCCACCTTGCCACTCTGCATTGTAAATGCTTCCTTTCAAAACTGTTGCACAAGTTATAAGTAATGTTGGAGCCGCAGAATCTGAATAGGAGAGAAAATCAACAGTTTGTCACTTCAGAAAACTTGAAAATTAATAAAAGAGTGACAGCTGCTGTCTGTGATTAAAAACATGAAGTGCTTTACAAGGAAAAACAACCAGCAATGTGCCCTACTGTCCAGAGTTTTAATTAAATTGCATCTTTTTCATTCTGAAGTATTTTGAGTATTCTACTGTATGTATTCATATTTGTGTTTTGAAAGTCAGAACAAAGCCGATTCTTTGAGCATCAGAGTTAGATTTTGACCTTGGAAAGAGTAGTTAGACACAAAGTCTTAACTCAAGATCCACTTACCAGCTTTTTCTGGAGCTTTCAATCGCATGTCACATTTAGCTCTCCCTCAAAACCTGTTGAGGAGGACTGCAAGGTGTGGCTGGAAGAGGACCTCCTCGTCATTGATTGGGCGTTTAGTTGTAATATCAGGGCGATCTACACTTGATGCTCCACTGCATGTTATTGTTTACAGATCGCCATGACAGCATCTTCACGGCCGTTCTGTATCTTCAGTTTAGCTCTCATGCCTGCCGATCACTGATTCTCACGTCACTTCTGACCCTGACATCCACTCATCGTCCGGCAGTTGTCCTTTCCCGCCACTCCTAATCACCTGATTCCCACCCCCACCTGCCCTCCCGCTCCTCATTCCCTCGTTAGTCTCTTAGTGTATACTGTTCCCTCACAGGTCATCTATTGAACCACCATTGCTATGCCAGGCGTATGTTTGTATGCTGCTGGTTGGTGTTGATCCCTGGCTGTTTTGGGCTTTTGCCCATGTTTGCCTCTAATGACTGACTGCCTGTTGCTTTGAACTTTGACTAAGTAAAGAGCCTTTTTACTCTACCTGCTCTGTTCCCGAGTCTTGCTTGTGAGTCACTCTTTGCACTGCGCTTTATTTACTTTTATTCTGAAAAATAATGATTTTGTGAGCTGCCATTTTAGAATGAAACGTATCTCAAAGAAAAGGCTGCAGCTGAAATATAGATCAAGTTATACTTCCATAAAAACAGTAATAATAGTAACACAAAAACACACAGACACACCAGCTCACGTATGTTAAAGATCCAGGGTCCTTGCAGGTATTTATTCTGCATTCTTAAATGGGGCTCAGTTCTAAATATTCGACCCTTACTGTACACTGATCTGTATGAGGCTTTGGCACTAAATACTGAACATGAATCATTATTGAAGTGAACTGCAGATGAAGAAACTCACAGTAGACGTGGCTTGTTAAAACAGAGTTTAAATAGTTTTTGCAGTTTGTTTCATTACTGACCGCTCTGCTAACAGTTTCATTTATTATTTGGCGTTTCCTAATGCACAGACAGGCTCCTCATCATGTTGTCTTAATCTGTATGAACATGGTTCAGCTTCACAGCTTCAGTTTTAATTGCCGGTTCGCTCTCTGGCTGCAGATGAAGTGAAGAGCATCAGGCTGAATGTTTGTTTACATCGTTAAAACACATGAAAAGATAAAATGGAATAAACAGAGGAGAGGCCAAAGATCACTCGCATCACTCCACCATCAAAATATATCTTATCTTCAAATCCTCGGAAGAAATACAGAATGCACCACAAAGACGGAGAGACACAAACAAACAAACAAACAAATGAACTAATCAACAAAAAAGGCTCCATTCTAACATCAAGTACTGAATCAGAGGTCCAAATCATAAAGAGAAGACATAAGAGGGAACTGTCACATGTTTTGTTCGTCATCAGTTTAACTTGCGGTTTAAAGATTAAATAAGAGTTAACATAGAAACACGGGACTCTCCTCGATAGTGTAACAATCCAAATGGTTTATAGGACCACCAGTTTTTATTATTTAAACTTTTCCTCTGAGAAATCACATTTTGGCGGATGGGTCGAAATACTACAATACCCATGAGCCTCAGGGGGGAAAAACACAGTTAGGGCCTAATTCAAAATGTTCCTCATGTAATCTACAACAGAATTTTGTGATTTTATTTTTGTTTCTTGAAGAAATGCATCTTGGGAGTTTATGTATGTTTCTTGTACTCTTTGTACTTGTACAACTTTGTTTAGATATTTTCAGTTGAATACAAGAGGCTTCATTTAAACATCAAAATGTATCTACGTTGAAATGTTGAGACGAGATGAGACTTCATATGTTTAGATGACTAGATGATGTAGATGATGGAGATGATGGAGATGATGTAGATGATGTATATGATGTAGATGATGTAGATGATGCAGATGATGTAGATGATGTAGATGACTAGATGATAGAGATGATGTAGATGATGTAGATGATGTAGATGATGTATATGATGGAGATGATGTAGATGATGTAGATGATGCAGATGATGGAGATGATGTATATGATGTAGATGATGCAGATGATGTATATGATGTAGATGATGTAGATGATGCAGATGATGTAGATGATGTAGATGATGCAGATGATGTAGATGATGTATATGATGTAGATGATGCAGATGATGTATATGATGTAGATGATGTAGATGATGCAGATGATGTAGATGATGTATATGATGTAGATGATGTATATGATGGAGATGATGTAGATGATGTATATGATGTAGATGATGTAGATGATGTATATGATGGAGATGATGTAGATGATGTATATGATGTAGATGATGTAGATGATGTATATGATGGAGATGATGTATATGATGTAGATGACTAAATGATGTAGATGATGTAGATGATGGAGATGATGTATATGATGTAGATGATGTAGATGACTAAATGATGTAGATGATGTAGATGATGCAGAGTAATAGTGGGAAAGAAATGATTCATCAGCCCTGAATCTTGGTTCCAGGTACTCTGGAGGGGATTCAACGACCCTTTGTAGACATTTGGGAGAACATGAATACTATCATTCTTTAATTAGTGCGTTTAATGAGAAAAAATCAATCAAGTGAGGAATCCGGCAGCTGTTTAGGAAACGCATGATCAGGGGATGTGAAGATACCAAATTAAATGAAAAAACACAGAACTCCTTTACATGCCAAAGTGCCTCAGGTGAAGGAATGTCTAAAAAAACAAACTTGAGAGGAAACTTAAAACTTGAGTAAAAAAATAATAAAAGAAGACCTAACTTTAGTCTTTGTGCTTTTGTTACATCTTTTTAAAATGGATGAATTCAGAATGCCTCTGTTTCTGTTTTGAACAAAGTGGTTTGAGACAATTTTATCTCGTCACACACAGTTATGTTTTCTCCACTGCAGACCAAAACTGCTTTTAACTTTTCAAGAGTGAGCCTCAGCCAAAGACGGCTGCTTTTAAATGCAAAAAAAGAAAAAAAGTAGAGAAAAATACCAGCATGGTGATGAGCGATAGAGCAGCTAATTGTGTCCTGGGAGATAAAGACGCCGGTGAAAGAGAGAAGTAGAAACTCCCTTTTGGTTATCAGCTTCCTTCTAAGACGGCGGCTGGCTTGGAGTTTCTTCTCTAAAAAAAGCTTGTTTAAAGGAAATAAAGGTGTGAGGAGGCACAAAGGACGCTTATCCACCTTTCACTGAGCCGACAAAAGGAAAAAATCTCAGCTCCGGCTAATTACAAGCGAGGTGATGAAAGAGACGGAGGGAGACAGAAAAGAAAGAAAATCCCTCCTTTTTCTCACCTGAGAGAAGGTGGAGAGGTCAACGGTTTCCCCCCCAAAACTCAATCCTGTGGAGGTTGATTTGACGGACGTGGAGGTGATTAGTGGACGCTCATCTTCGTTGTCTTGCCGCCACAGAATAAAAATTAAAACTGTCTCCCAATCATATGAAAGCAAAGTGCCCTCAGAGCTTTTCTTTCCCTCTGAAAAATCCGACTGTCACATGTTCGTTCAAGCTGCTCCTGAGCGATTTAACCTTGTGAGGATTTTCTTTTACTTCAAGATGTTTGAGACAAATAAAGGCTGAGACGGAGGGGAGGGAAGTGGGAGCAGATCCAGGCAGGTTGGTCGGCTGGCGGCTGGGGTCTTTTTCAAGGATCTGATGTCTTTATGTTTTGGCATGATGCTGCGTTTCGTGATTAATATACTGTATATATAAATATTTTTTTAACGATTTATGTGTGTGTTTCTTCAGCCTTTTATGTTGAGTTGAGACGCACTTGAAAACCCCCAAAAGAAAAATTCACATTGATTTTGTTTTTTTTGTTTTCTTTCCAGAAATTTGAGCCAAAAAGAAAAAACTAAAATACATTTTTATCCAACAACTGCAGGGAAATCTGCTGCGTCATAATCATCAGACTTTACATGGCATCAGTAATGCAGGTGCTCAACTGGCTTTACATGGTTATTTCATTTTATAAAGATAGTGCCAAAACAACTTGCCGACGTCACCTCTGGGAAAACTGCAAATTATTGACTTATATTGATATTATTAATCATTTAGCCAGAAAATACAAAACACTAATAATTCTATGATATTAAAATAAAAGGATAAATGTAATCAAAAGAAATCCCAGGACACCATGAAGTCAGTCAGAGGCCCTGTGTGTATCCTTCAGGCCTGACAAATGTGCAGAATGCATTTCCTTCCACATAAAACAATAACACACATGTTTACGTCCAGCAGCTCGCCGTCTACTTCCTCTCTGCTGTAGTTGGCTCGTTGCTGCGTTTCTTGGCAAGTTACCGCCACCAACTGTTGGTCGGTGGAACATCGTAAATGTTGTGTGTTTGTGTGCGAACATCAAGATGTTCTTTACAGTAAATGTGAACATGTTCATGAAAACATGATCCACAGTACTGCTAGGGTCCCATCAGGCAGGTGTCCAGTGCAAATGTTAGCATTATGGCAGCAACACAGAAATGGCAAGAAAACAGTGAGCTGCAAGTGGAATCTGTGTGTGGTGTAGTTGCATTCATTTCCTGTAAAAAAAAAAAAAGATGGAAAAATGTGTAGTTATTCAGCTGTTATATTATTTAGCTTTCTGTCAGTTCTCTGTTGGCTCAAGATGGAGGGAGGTTGAGGCACGTTCAGACATTTGCATGAAATCGACTGTGGACTGTTTGTGTCCAGAATCAGAAATACTTTATTGGTCCTGGGGGGAAATTATACAAAGAATTCGCCCAACGTGGGGCTCAAACCCACGACCCTGAGATTAAGAGTCTCATGCTCTACCGACTGGGCTTGTTTCGTTGCTAGCTTTCAAAGGACTGTGTCTGTGGGAGTGTGTTCAGCCTCTGACTGAAACTGGTTCTTCCTGGTATTTTACCTTATTTCTGTTAAACACAGAGGGTCAGATATGTCTATTTTTGTAGTTTTGTTCATTATTTGCATGATATATGGAAGTTAATTGTGTAAAATAGTCATGAATGAATAGGTTGAACGTATAGGCTACTAGGCAAGTGGCCTGGGGGATAAAATCTGTCCAAGCAAAGTGACTGTATTCCCACATCTCAGCAATTAATGAGAAAAATGTTATTATTACCAATAGGAATGATGTCCAAAAGCTACAGAAATAAGACCCAAGTTGAATGAAACAGGATTAATTTAAGAAAGCAATTAAACTGACAGCAGCAGGTCGGTGAACATTAGAGATTCAGAAACCAGAAACCAGCTGTGAAAGCAGCACCAGAACACATTTACCAGCCCACACCCAGACATATATAACAAGCCTCAGTCTACTCTTGCTGTTAGTGGGCAGAGACAGCGCAGGAGACACTGTCCACGCTGTGAGCTGCGATGACTAAGAAACTGTCATGAGGGGAAATTTGGGGAGTCAAGAACATTGGAAAGGCTTCGCCCTCGCCGGCCCTCTTCAGCTGGTAGACAAACACACGGCCCGTGTGACTGCAAATAAACAGGAACCTTCAGCCTCTCCACGCTCCACTTCTCCTCTCAAGAGCCGGCGCCCAATGTCAGCGCTCACCGCCACATCATCTGTGAATACGGAGACCTTGTCAAAGTCACCGCCTGCATTTTCTCCCCACACAGAGATCAGGTGTTTCAAACTACCTGTTAGCACAATGTCACCAGAACACACGGGTTTGTCTGCTTGTCTTTTTTTCTCTGTATTGAGGGAGAGGCAGCAGCTCGGTTTACCCCCAGCTCTTTGTGTTTGTGTAGATGGCTGTTTGACTTTCAGCTGGATGAAACAAACACTGAAATGAGCTTGATGTGCTCTTTGTTCACAAACACAAAGATTTGTGTGTGTGTGTGTGTTAGTATATATATATATATTTTAAATTTGACTCAGCTGCTTTGCTTTGCTGATATTTTGCCCTGAAGTCCAAATGTGACAGAACTTTAAAGAGCATGTTGCTTTCTCCTTTTACAACTTGGAGCATCAAATGAATCCGTGTTGAGCAAACAACTGTTTGACTCTGTCTTTAAAAATCAGTGCAATCAACAACTGGAGAAATACAGCTGCTGAAGTACATTCTCTTAAATAAACAAGACTACGAGTCATGCCAGTGGCTCTGTGAGGCATGCTAACACGCTCACAATGAAATGCTAGCCTGCTGATGTTTAGCAGGTGTAATGTTTACTATCTTAGTAAGCGTAAGGAAGATGGGAATGTCGTCCGTTTTTTTGGTATTTGGTCATAAACCGAAGTATTTGACAAACAGATATTTTAACCTGATGCTGCTGCTAGTTGAACGGTCAGGGCATCACCAAAGTCATTATAATACATTGTGTGAAAACCATGAATATCTGTGCAATATTTGTTGAGTAATTTGCATCTGGACCAACTGACTGACCAGCCGACGTCCATCCCGCGGCCAGGCTGCTACCATGGCTGAAGAATCTTTGTGTTCTCTGAGTGAAAGTCACATCTCCTGCCAACAAGTTGAATCAAACACTGCTGTATAATGTGCCCTCCACCTCCCCGCCTGCCTGCAGCCACACATTCAAAGGTCAGACTCAACAACATGCACTTCAATGCTCTTCAGAAACACAGAGGCTGCCCTCGTCTCTCTCTGTTCTGCTGTTAAAGGAAGTTGCTGCAGGTGATGTCACATGACTTGGCGACAACGACAACATTCAACACTCCCAATTACTAACATCACACACAATCACACACCTATTGAAGTTCCATTTTGTCAAGTTCATTGATGTGCCAGATGAAGTGCGATGTCCGCTGAGAGTTAACTCCTGCGACAGCCAATCAGCACATCAGCCAGCTAATTTAATTAATAACTCCTCAGTCTAATTAGCAGACGACGGGCTGGGAGGAAAAACAGCTGCAGTCACCTGGGCTCCTCCACTCCTTCACAATCCCTGAAAAGATGAAAACGACAAGATGAGTCTCCGGAGGTGATGGTGAGGGATGTGTTGAGAGGGTGTGTGTGTGTGTGTGTGTGTGTGTTCGAAGGGTGTGGAGGTGCTGATCAACTGTAAATCCTCTGAGTGTAACGTGTATTTTCTAGCAGCAGGAAAGCAGCCACAGTGTTATCTGCTGGCGGGCGAGAACGTTCTCCAGTGGAAAAAATAAATGCCGTTGGGATTTGATTGACAAGTTGAGCAGCGGCGGTGGAAGCGGCGGGGCTTGTCGACGCTCACCGTCTGGTTGTGTGAGTAATTAAAAGTGATTGAGTCGGCCCTCTCACCAGAGGTGATAATATCATCAGGGTGTGGAGATAAAAACATCAGGGTCAAGGGTCCGACTCAATGAGTGTCCTGTTATTACGAGATACATCTGCACATCTGCAGATTCATTATCCAAACTCCCCTCATGTTTCTAAAAGCTGTAACCTTATAGCACCAGAGAGTAAACAGACTAAAAGACAGATCCAGGACACAATGTCATGTCAAAACCAGACCAGGACTGAACTCACGCCACATGTCAGCATATGTATAAACGCTGAGGCGGCATTCATCCACACACTTCCTTTACACACCAGTGGGCTTTGATTTTGTGATTTGTTGAGTTAAGTTTGGTTGAAAAGTTGTTCCAGGTGACGTATATAAAATTATTGTATTTAACCTAGACATCTAAAAGCCTTTCAAAAGAGGTGGAAATAATGAATAATTTCACCGATTTGAACTTTCTTTGCTTGTTTTCATGTATAAGATTCGTAGTAACTGACCATGTTGGTTGTTTGTTGCACATGCTAATTGATCACAGCTACAGTAGCCATTCAAAAGCGCACCAGCAGGAGATTACATTAGTTTTCAGAACAACGTGAACACCTGACTATGCTAAGTTCCCTCTCAACAGCTCCCTGTCTGTAAAGGAGGAATCACACCATGACTGTTTTTGTGACTTTTATGTTCTTTCAGCGAGCGTTTAACCAGAACCACACGCCTTTTTACCACATCAGCACTCACTGGGAGCTTTCCTTTCAGCATCACGGCTGCTGAGGAGCTGAACGGACTGCGACAGAGTCAAAACATCAGTTCGCTCCGGACAAGAAGAGGTTTAATTAGGCTTTATCTTCACCTCACTGAAGTTCACAGTAAAGATGGGCCTCTTGAATCATCGTCAAACATGTCGTTCACACATTTGTAATGCATAGAAGGTAGGAGATTTGTGTGATTTAAATGTCTGCCTGTGGGCTGTGTGACGTGCATCTCTGAGTCAGTGTGGATTGACACATTGGTAGAAGAAGAAGAAGCGTATCTGTTTTGGAGGAGTGTAAAAGTCTGATTCCCTCCTGGTGGCCAAAACAATAATAAAATGTTGGACAGGACATAAATATACTGATGATTTAGCTTTTCTTAGGGCCTTAGAGGCTCCAGAAGAAAGGTCATGGGTTCTGTGCAGAAGAGGATTAACCCTCTTGATATCTTGATGAAAGCCAAACTCCCAAAAGCACGAACCATTAACGCCTTATTTTCCTTTATTAAAACTCCCCGCAGCGCTGAGCACGCTCTGATTTGTTTGTTTGGAATAGATGCTGTGTCCATTTTTGATAATATCAAAGTGAAGCCCATCTGCCAGCAAGGTGAAAATGAATAATTGAAGTGTCAAATTAACAAGTGGACTTGGTAATTGAACTGGAATTGAGCCGATTTCAAAGCGCCTCTCTAAAACAAACCTCACTGTGAGCCTTTTTACATTTTACAGACTACATTTCCAAAGTGTCTAAAAAAGGTTCAGGGAGCATGCATGTCATGTTTGTGATGCCATATTAGATATATGTGCTGGATATTTGTGGAAATTGAAATATAATGATGATGACTATCTACATGGAGATCACCCTGCTTAGGTAAAAACCTGTATAATAAAACAAATCTGAGCTGGCGGGGGGCATCATTTGCACATATATTTTGCAAGAAGGAAGCAGCAGACAGAGTAGAAAAAAATGAAATAAATAGAGTAAAATCCTCCACAACAATAAGAGAGAAGAAGTTCACTTGTTAAACCCACTGAGCTTCAGCCGAGCCTTTGGACTGACTGCTGTGATAAAAACCCTCTGATGGCGGGAGGCCTCCGACTGGCTTCCTGCTGAACAAACAGATAAATCAGAGCGAGCAGAAGACGGTCAAGTGCCCACCACTCGCCTCCTCCGTCAAGTTGCTTGATGTCGCCTGAAGTGTTGAACAGACCACTGTGACTTGCTGTTATGGAGACGGCAATGAAACTAGCGATGGCTCTCCTGACAAGCTCCCGTTTCAAAAGGAAGGTCTCTCTCTGTCATTCTCTACCTCTCTCCACCTCCCAGTCACTCTTTATTTCTACATATGCAGGTGAGCTAAGTGTACAGGTGAAGTGGGAACCGCTTGAAAGGAAATTGAAGAACAACAAAGCTGGTGACTGTGGAGCGGTGAGGCTGAAGATGAATGTGCAGACTGAAGTGGCTGCTGCTAGGGGTGATTATCATCGTGGCTCTGCTGAAGTCTGATGGATTCTGTTAGTTCTGGTCTACAGATTGGAAGCTAGAAAGCAGGATGCTAACAGGAAGCTAACAGGAAGCTAAAAGGACGCTCAAATCCTTTCCTAACCCACGCGTTTGGACCTGATCTGAAACAGACCTGTGGAAAAACTATGCAAACCCAACATGCAAAAACCTGATACAAGAGCAGCCCGAAGGCATCCAGACCCCATCGAAACAGACCTAAGGATAGTTAGTCCCCAAAACGCAGTCGATCTCAATAGAACACCAGAACCGGCAGGAACATGGTGCACCAACTGAGGAGCAGCTGCAGTTACATTTCCTGCATTTAAACCCCCCCCCCCCCCGTGTCCCATAAAATATAGATAGATGGTCAGATTTATTCATGTTTGTCGGCCGACAGGTCCAGTTAATCAGTTGTTGTGACACCTCCTCGTGAGGTTTTTCTGAAACTCAGCCACCTTCCCTGAAGATGACGATGAAGAAGTTTGCTTCATCAACTAAATGGAGCAGTTCAGCTAAAATTTCATTAGTTTTATCTGGGACTGTTTCCCGCAGGGATGAAGATTCTTCATCGGTAAAATGAAATGATCCGCGTTATGTTCATTCTGTACTTGCGTGTGTGTGTGTGTGTGTGTGTGTGCTCCCCTCCTGTAGCTGCTGCTGTCAATAACCCTCCAGCATGACAAACAAATCGCCTCCCGGAGAGAAGCGGCGATGGATGTTTCTGGCCGGCCACAGTCATCAGTTCTGCTCTGCCGCCTGACGACGGCGACTCCTGAACAAATGGCGACGCTCCAAAGTGCCGACAAAAAGAGAAAAACATTCTGTGGTCCGCTGCGTCCGACATGTCGGCCCTTTCCGGCAGCGGCGCCTGTCAATCACATGCACAGGAAGTGGAAAATCAGTTCTTGGCCCGCCGACTCCCAGAGTGCTTCATAGAGATGTTTCAGGGAGCAGCGAGGGCGCGCCGGTCCGCAGGCATCCAGACTGCTGAGGCGGCAGGAAAAAGGAGGCCAGCTGAGGAGGAACGCTGGAGGAGCACGACTCTGCCGCCGCCGCCTGAATCCGCTGAGCAAGCAGGTCGAGGCTTTGAAATTAACGTTGATAAAGTAGGCTGAGCCCCCCTCCCCTCGCCACACAAAGCCCTGTGTGCTAAATCACAGCGGGGCAGGCTCGCTCGCCATCAGACTGAATGGGTGCAGCGGCCTACATGTTAAAAATACAGAGAGAGCTGCAGCGGGGCCACGGCAGCCCCCAAAACACCTGCAGACAGAGGGAGCAGAGAGACCAGGTCCTAATCCTCCGAAAAATAACAAAACCTCTGAGAACTGTGGGAACAGGAAGAGTTGGAAATGTACCACAAGGAAACCAAGTAATTCCAAATTAACTAGTTACAAGAACTTTCTAAGTTCTCTTATTGGCTTCAACATATTGAAGCCATATTTTCTCCTTAAATTCAAGTCAAAATAAATGTGCAAAATGCCAAAGAGTAGACATGAAGTTTGGGTTTTAATTAGCTTTTTGGAGAAACAGGCTGTGTACAAAAGGCTTTTATACAGATCAAAATGACTCAGGAGTGTTGCATTGTCTGCGCTCCAGCTGCTTTTCAGCCTCATGCGCTGGCTGCACAGACACAGACAGTGTAACCCACTCACTGACAATAAAGACGTGGAGGTCCACAATGAGGTTAGCTACGCCAAAAGTGAGAAAAACTTTTAATTAAACATTTTACTGTACAAAAAGGGTCTCAACTAAGTACTGAACAGGGAAAGAAAAAAACATGATTTGTTGTCAAATCTCACATTTCAACACTCTTTGACTGATGTTAGGTTTGCCCTCAGATTCTTCTGGTTGTGGGCCACGGAAACAGGTGAAGCTGTTAAAAAGCTGCTGTGAGAAAGAGAACAAAAAGAGGAAGCTAAGCAGAAATACAAGGTGCTTTGTGCTCAGGAACAGAGTGTGTGTGTGTGTGTGTATCCCCATGTAATGACAATTAATTATTTCAGTCAAATTTCAGGATTAAAACAGTGAATTATTATAAACTCAGTGCTTTTAAGAAATGCGTGTAATGCAAACGTGTGAACTGCTCGTCACTGAGACTCAGCTGTGCTTTGAGATTAAAGCTAACGTACTAATGTGAGCACGGTCAAATATGAACACAGTTAGCACGCTACGTTAGAATGACTGCGATCTGTGGATTTGAGTTTAACTGTGGTGAACTTGTGGTGAACTTGGTGACCGGTTACGACCTTTGAGGGTTGACCTTTTAATATAACCCTGTAACCGCTTGCAGTCGATCCTTCAGGCTAGCATGCAACTCACAGTTGGCATGCCAGCTCGATTGGTGGACTGTGGCTGGCTAGTACTTGTACATTCCCGGCTAGCTAGCATGTTACTGGTGAGCTTGCCAGCTACAGCAGGTCGCCAACTACTAAGCCCCCAAGTTTTCATTTTATTAGGGTTCTCTGGGGAGGATGTCTGTCTGTCTGTGATGTCTGTGGATCCATCCAACAGCTGTGGAGACGCTTCACTTCCGACCGAAAGTGTTGGACTGTCAGAATGACGTTGGCGTCCATAAAGTCATTCGCTAATGTTGCTAAAAACAGATGGATTCTTAGAAAGGTTAATTAAAAGGTTAATAGAGAATTGTTTTAATCAAAATCTGCATTAATCTCTTTGCACTGACCTTTTGTTTTCTCGCTGCTCTGTCCTCAGCCAGGAACATGTGGAGGTTTTTCAGTGCAGGTGTGGAGGTCAAAGGTCAGGCCGGTGACACGTCACAGCTCTGAACCGCTGCTCTACTTCCCCCCCAGACACGTGATCTCAGTGATTCATCATGTAAATGTGTGTTGTGGACTTTGCGCTGAGCAGGCAGAACATGATGTAAGCACACAGACAGACCAGCCGCGGCCGACAGGTATTAATGACGTCAGGTAAGGCAGGACGGTCCATACGTTATCTGATGTCCCACAGGGGCAAAGTCATAATCCTTCAACTCTGCCTGGACGCGTTCCAATTTGACTGATTCAAACTAGCTGGATTAGCACTGACAAAGAGAAAGAAAAGGGCAACAACAGATGGTGAAATAGGTCAGCTGCTCTTCATCGCTCTTCCAGCTGTTTAAATGTTGCTTTTTACCAAACCAGCACGGCTTCATCAGCGATCAAGCCTCTGAATGAGGATATTAAATGAGCGCTGCATGTTTACACGGTTTTCGCTCGCCGCTGCAGCCTTTCTCCCATGGGGGCTAATAAAAGCAGGGGTGGAGGGGGGTGTATAGTTGTGGAGGAGGGGTGGGGGGCAGCCAGCGGGGGTAAACACGCCTTCGGGTGTGGGTGCACGTCGAGAGACACGGCGTGACCTTTACAACACCCGTTGATGAACGTCACCAGCTGAGAGTTTGCCCTTTTCCCACCTGTATCTGAAACCCCGCTGAAAATAATCATTTCCTTCTCCCTCCCTCTCACTCTTTCTCTGCATCGACTCTGCTGCGTTCTGCTCAGCCATTAGCGTAATGAAAGAAAGAGTCATTCAGACCCCGTTATGCTGACTCTACGTTAGGAGACATTTATACACACTCACGTTTATCAACGATCTGCTGTAAGTCATCTTGTTCTCCGTCTGAGAGGTGAACGCAGAATAACACTCACGGACTGGATTCTTCCTGAGAGGTTTTATCTCCGACCTCCGCTTCCTGTTGGAAACTCAGAGGAATGACCCAGCAGCACCTCTCAGCATTTTTCTGTCTATTGGAGACACCGGTGGCTGGTTTCACAAGCATCTGTTAGCACCTGTTCACCAAATAAAAACACGACTTCTCTTTCTACGCTTTGTGTTCACTCAGACTTAAAAGAAGAACAGTTTGGTGATTGTTTGATTAGGTGATGAGAGAGTAACGGCTCCAGGTCTCTCCGCAAACCTCTAATCTGGTTTGCCAACTGCCAATAAACACTAAATAAGAAGAAGAAGAAGCAACGCGTGAAGTGGCACATCCTTTCAACTTAACTTTTCTTCTAAACATCAAAATAAAAGTAAAATAAAACTTTGGCTTCGTGCAACTTGAGATCCAGTTTATACAGAGACATAGAGGCTCATACATTAAGCCTCAGCGAATAACAAAAAGGCATGAATCAGTAGCCTTCTCAAACAGAAAATGCAAAGAAACTGTCAACATAGAAAGTTTCCAAACTAAATGTGCAACATGAGACATGCTTTAGGCCTACAGCTTGTTCCACACGTTCAAATAGAAAAACTGTCTCACATAACAAACAATAACACTGCAAACTGTACAAAGATACAGAATAATTCCATTTAAAGTCTGCACGGCAGGTTCAGTCTCGGCTCTGTCTTCAGAGAAGACCTTTCGGGCGTAACCGCGGTCGGATTTGTCCGTCTAGCTCTGATGATGCCTCACGACAGTCTAACGAATGAGTTACCTGTCAGTCCGTGTGACCACGCGTTCAGTCCTGTCGGTTCATTTGTCACAAAACAACTGAAAGGCAACAACTGCTCGTGTTTTTCCCTCTGCCCAAACAGATGAGGCGAACTACAGGTGTGAGAGCAGCCTGAGACTACAGAGTTCAGGTAGTCTCTCACGTTGTATGTGTGCTGTTTGGTGCTGGGCAGGAAGCTCACAGTGGATTTATCGGAGCTTTTCCTCTGAGAACAGCCGCCTGCTGCTGCTGGAAACGAGGTTGATGAAAGTGTTGAGACCATAAAACCAAAGGAATGAGCTCAAAGGCTGAGAAGTGTTGTAGAGCTGCAGAGCTGGTGGTCGTTTCCTGTGGGTTCAGAACTGCGAGCAGCACATTGTTATTTCATTGTTAAAAATAAAATATTTATTAGTGTTGTATTAATGGAACCTTTGTGTGAACCCTGCTGTACTGTGGACTCACCAGGACTCACCAGGATGATCTCTGATTAACACATTTTTAAAACAAAAGTATTAAAGTAAGAAAATATCTTTGTGTCGTATTGTAACCGATAATCAATCGACAAGGAACGCCGTCTCATCAGCAGGTACACTTCCTCTTCCTCTGACTCTGAAGCTGGTACTGATCAGTGAGCTAACACTGCAGCTCCTGGAGGTTTTCCTCCGCTCTAAAGAATCACACTGACCGTGTCTTTACAGTATCTGAAGTGATTCTTTATTGGCTGCGGTGTCCTGCATCATCACTTCCTGCAGCTCTGCTTGTCAGACACACCATGATCTGTTTCTAGCTGCTCGCTTACAAAAATCCCTGCTGGCATCTTCACATCTCGGCATCCGACCAGAGGTTCAATCTGCCCGAACACACACACACACACACACACACATAAACACCTCCATCCTCCCAATTGAAACCCAGCTGCCACGCATCAGTGATGGGCAGGTCAGCCGCGGCAACCGCAATGAAGGACAACATCATTAAGCTCGATATCAGCGGCGGCAAAGCAAACAGCCTGTCCGCTGTCATCAGGGTGATGCATTGGCACTCGCCGCCAAGAGGACGTTTTAATTGTGTCCAAACACGCACACACGCTGACATGCAAACAAACCCACACACACCTCCCAGGACCCCTGTGTGTGTGCGATGCTGCAGTTGGGTGGTTTGCAGAATAAACCTGTGTATTGTGTGCGGCTGCTGCTGCTGCTGCTGTTGTTTCTTTCTTTTAATGCTATTGAACATTCAGTCACACACACACACAATACATGTTGTGTGAGATCAATTCTGCTGTAACCTTGTACGGATGAACTTTCCCATGGTGCATTTGGAGGGCTTTGCTGAATGGAGCCGATGGATTTTATACTAGATGGCAGACGAGAGTAAATCCCTGTTTTCTGCCGTTAAGGACAATTTTAATTTTAAGTTTCCAAACTGATTCTTCATCCTGACCAACTGCCCGAAAACCCCCAAAGAGATTCAGCTTCAGTGTTTAAAAGATTCTCACGTGTTTTACTGGATATATTCTGTTCCTACATTCACTGTCCAGAGCAACACGTCTGGAATTTAAATTCTTAATCATGGCCCCCCTTTTGTCAACAAGCTGGCTTATTGTTGGTTTTGTACCGTCAGCCATTTAAGTCGTCCTGAACATTTAGTAAGCTAGGTTAACAATAGCTTCTACTCAGAAAGTGGAAGCTAGTTAGCCTAGTTTGCTAACATACCATGTGTTTAGAAAAACAAATTAAAATTGAATTACTTTATAAATATTATGAATAATGAATAGATTATACAAATTAGTTTCCTGTCAACCGACCATTGTATTAATGGACTCTTTCACCATTAACACAAATTACACAATAATGCGTCAAAAGAGCAAGAAACATGTAAATGAAATGCATTGATTAACACACTGTACATACAGTGTGTATGTCATTAATTATTCGGCATCATTTCAAACTAGATAATAGTGCATCATGATTCTAATTGACATGTATAACCTGATTGGATAAGTTTCCCAGCGGAAATAAGAATCATTTTATGAAATCTGTCCTGTACTTCTCAAGATAATAATAATAATAATAATAATAATAATAATAATAATAATAATAATAGTAGGAGGTTTGCCTGTAAACTGTGGTGGATTATAACTGATAGAAATGATGGACAAAACTACAAAAACGAGCCCAAAGTTGTAATAAACTGGAGTTATCATGTAACTGCAGTGAACATGCCTCACAAAGGACCCACTTTAGTACAAAAAGCACTGTAATACACTGAATGATGTCTATAATGCTTGATGTCATGGTTTTAGTGCAAACATTTAGCCGAATAGTAATTACAGAAGTACATTTGAGTGAAACACTGACTCTGACCTCGGCCAGAGAGTAAAATATTTCAGCGTTTTGTTTTTTTTTTTAACAGATAATTCCTGTTATTCTCCCCGACGTTGTTCTCATCTGCATATCAGACTGAAACAACACAGACCTCCGTCACAGTCAATGATCCATTATTAAACCGAATAAAATGAGAGCAGGGCGTCGGAAAAAAAAACAAAAGACAAAACACAATATCAGCGGTGTTTGCGAAGATTGCATGGCTTTATGTAAAAATGGTGCCATTATTTCCTCAGCCATCTTCAAAAACAAAAGGATAAATATGTCCATTTTCCCAACTTTAGTCTCATTTCATGCTGTTCTCTTGCTTTTCATTTCACGCTCTGCTTCAGCCTATTTATCGATGAGACAGAGGCGGGAGGCAGGAGGCCATTACTGAAAGGGACGAACCTGAGTGTGTGTGATACAGTCTGATGTAGTCTGCACTGTATTTTGTTGTAGTCAGTTTCACCTAAAAATCCAATTCCAACATGATTTTAGTGAAATATAACTGAGATTTGAATGTTAGAGAAACACTCTGGGGTTTGTGAAAGTTCTCCTTTGTCCTCTTAACCAGAGTCAGATGAGAGTGTCTTTACTCCAAACAAATATTCTCCATCTTCTTTAGCATCGTGTTGTCCAGCGGTCTTCTCTGAATTATTTACATGTTGTATCCCAGAGTCAGCTGGGTTTTATTGACAGTAGAGTTAACACGGAGCTCAAACCTGTTTTTTAAACTGCCTCACAATAAACAATGACGTCCAACATGGACGCACAGTCTGCCAAAGATGCTGGTTCATTTCACGCGATATCTTTTATTAGATATTCTGTTTTTGTCTGAGCTCTTCTCACCTGTTTCAACTGGAAAGAAAGTGATGTCAAGTATTTCCACACATCAGTCAGAATTTAACAACATTTGAACCAGAGTCTGATGAAACTTGTAACGTTGTTTTCTTATGTTTCCACAGAGATTTCACTATAAATCAAGTTTAATCCAAAACACATCCACACAGTCCTGAAGAAGCAGGTTAGCTAACGTTTTGAACATTAAACTCTTACTAATGAATACAAACTGGTTCTAATCCTTTCTGTGTTCATTGTTGTAAAATCTGTCTTTTCTCCTCCTTTTACTCTCTAACACATCACAGCGAGAGATGCTTTAAAGTGAGCTTGTGTGACTTTTATTGAACAACACAATGCTAAAATGTAGTGTAACAGTAGCATGGAAGAGTCATGGCAGTCAGTCAGTTCTACAACAGAGGCTGTAGAGCGTGTTGTATTGTTTGAGTTCAACTTCTCACTTGTTCGACAGTGACTGCCACACTTTAACTGTTTTAGTCACAAGCAGCTTTTCAGGTGATTAAAACTGTATCAGTGATGCTTCCAGTGCCCCACCCAGGCTGACCCCTCCAGGTCCAGAGCCCTGAGGCCAGCTCCAGATTCAGGTATCATGTCAGCCCTGCTAAAGCAGATGGAGATCAGACCTGTGGTGTAAACCCAACCTCCGAGAGCGCTGCAGCTTCATTTCATGTATATTTGCTCTGATATCTGCTGTCGACTTTGACTCTGGAGTTTTTTTCCTCTTAAATTAAATCTGGCTAATAGCGGTGGGTGGGGGATTTATTTCCTCGAGGTTTAAAAACCACCACACTTACTTCCTATTACACTTACAAATATTGAGCTCATGCATAATTTAACCTCCCGCCCACATCCAAAATGCTGCAATCGACTTCATTATTTATTTTAACGGCACTTCAATAATTTATGCCCGTGTGTATGAGAGCCATCAGAACAGACTGCTGCTCACTTAATTACCAGGGTTGCCAGCTCGCTGAAGTTCTCTGGTATTAAACAGAGTATTAGCCAGGATTAGACCTCTCTCTCTCTCTCTCACACACACACACACACACATTATTTATTGCTTTCTAATGAGGAAGGAGTTAGCCGAGCTAGCACGCAGCCTCTCCTCTGTGATTATTTAACGTGAGAGCAGATGCGAGGCTCGTCACGCAGGATCTCAGATATCAGGACGGGATTGGATGGGATGACCAACGCACACGCTCAGATCGATACTAGATTAAGCTGTTGTGTCCACTTAGACCTGATATAATAGGAATAATGGATTCCAGTGGGAGGGCGCTCTGATTTGCTCCGATTCAGGGGTGATTTATAGCCGCTGCTACTTTAAACGGGCCGCTTAAAAAATGAGACTTTTCATAATAAATACTTTCCAGAGTGCCGCAGATCAATTGTGCCTGGAGAATGATGAAGACAGATGGTTTTTCTGTATACGGCTGACTCGCCGCTGCAGACTTATGTACTTTACCATCTTTGCTGCCTGGAAAAGAGGCCTTGTGCAGGAGAAGATGGATTAAGTGGGTTTTTATTTTGAGTGTTACTTGGAGAAAAAAAATAAAGAAAGAAAAATAAAAAGGCTCTCGCACCAGCTTGACTTTGGTTGTCTGACAGCTCTGACACAGCAGAGTCTGTGTGTGCGTATGAGATGACTGTGGCATCAGATTTAAATAACTCCAGGAGAAAAACAGGGAAAGAAAGGAAATTAAACGTATATCTCTTTACTGCTCGAATTGGAATTAAAAAGGTGCCAGTTCTCTGAAGTAGTAACTTAAATAGCACCAACATGCAGCATTTGGGACATAAATCGTACGTAAGAATTAATAACAGTGAGTCATGTGCACAACAGTTTACTGTCGTGATGTTGTGTTTGTCAAATACATGTATCCACAGACAAACGTCCAAATACACGTGGTCACACGTCCGGAGTCTTACAAGCACTTAACAACTGAACACTTAACATTATCACTCAAACATAAATTGGTCTATTTAACATTTAACATTTTTAAAATGTTGTATTGTACGTTTGAAAATGAATTGATGAACAAGGCCAGTATTAACTACAGCTCATGAGTATATTATAAACTGCTGCAGTACAAAGAGTGTAAGAGTCACTGGTTACAACAGCAGCGCTGTTTGCTCCTGCATGTCAGTAATGTTAGTGCTGGCGCAGCAGCATATGATATATGAGTTTTATGAGTTTTATTGAATTATAAATGAGGCTCTGAGTAATTAGATACAACAGAGTATCACACATAGAAGTGCCTCTGAGCTGCAGTCACACTTTTACACAAGCAGAAATGCAACCACTTACACTCAGCCACTTCATGTCGGGCAGAACTATTCAGTATCAGAGGTGTGAATGCAGCCAAAAGGCACCCGAGAAGGACCGAAATCTGATTGTTCAAACCACCTCGGGAGCTTGTTTCAGACATCTGTACAGGTGAAAATGCATCCGTCTATTCAAGATGCAGATGTAAGGCAGGGCGTAACATCCCGTTGTGTTTATCTGATCCCTGATCAGCGCAGAGCCAGTATTACTGTACGGATAGCTGTTAGCAAGCTAAACCGCACTAATAAACTGGTATTGTTGTAACTAAACTGCTGAAGTGCATTATTTGCACCTGTTGCAGGAAAAGGGATTTGTTATCTGGCTAATGGAGACGCAGACACAAGTGTAAAGAAATGTGAATATGAGATTTCCACCACATATTGTACCTCAAACAGCAGCTGCACATTTTTGTCTCTTCTGGCAGCTTGTTTGTGGAGGAAATTGTCCTATTTTACCCGACACTTAAAATAACTACACCGTGGCTGCCTACGTTTATAAGAAAGTAGTACTGTACTGAGTAAAAAGTAATGGTATTCAGTTGGACAGCATGCTAGGTGCCAGGTCCAGTTCAAGCTTATTACATGTGTCTAAATATAGGACACGCATCTTGTGGGAAATGCGTCACTTCAAAGAAGCTACATGCACGATATGATCCAGAGTGGAAGTCGAATGACATCACTCATAAATCCACACCTTTGAATGTTTTTATTTGTGCAGCAGCTGAACAAAGACCAGCGTCTCTGTGTGTGTCTCCAGTGCGAGGACCTGAACCCCCCCCACCCTTAATGCTGTCATCATTGCCTCATGAATAATCCTATTAGATGAATAAATGAAAAGGAAAAAAAAATACTACAGGCTCCCATAATGGTTTGGCAAAATCTCGTTTTGAGACATCGAACCTCACTATTTATCCGAGCGGACGCCGTCGTGAGCGCACTGATGCGGCAGATTTAATTTATGGCGCGTTATTAGACATTATCAGGCCGGGGATCTTGCTGCTGAATAGGAAATAACAGCTGTCCCTTTTCTCTGTGCAGAGCCACGCCGAACTGGACTGTGTCGCCTTCTCAGATAAGACAGGCTCAGACTCTTTTTTTTTCTCCTCCCAACACCACATTGTCATTTAAGGACATTGTATTTTCCTAATTTATTTCCTTTGTCACTGCAGGCGCAGATGACACGTTCAAGTCTGAAGGATTTGGATGTTACAGCACGCCGGGGCTTTTCAAATTGAGCGAGGCATCGCTCTCCTGGAGCGCATTTATCTCTGAATGTTGAATGAACCTTCACAAGTGCAGGTTTTTTTTGCAACAGAAAATTCATGGTAACAAAAGATTCCTGCTGCCAAAATGAGACGGCGAGCCACAGAGACAGAATTATATTGATAACTCAGAGAATAAAGCAATTTCTTTTTTATCATAGTTTCATATTGCGCCCTGTGCAATGGCCCGTGAGGCAAATTTACTCTTGGAGCACTTCTCTGCAATATATAGTCCCCCTCTCCTCCTCTCCTCCTCTCCCTCTCTCTCCGGCTGCCATATTTGCTCTCTAAAACCAGTCCTAATGTATCAATTGTTCTGATCTGGCTCTGCTGGAGTGTGAACAAACAAATTGGATTGTGCCCCTGTCCCCCAAATAGCTTTCCCCTTATCCTCCCCCGCCTGGCCGAGAGAGGCTGTTCACTACATATTTTCATGGAACATCTCAATCCAGGCAATTTCTCTAACACACATACATGCGCACGCACAGTGAGACCTTTCAAACCATTTCCCAAGGTCAGAACAAATGGCCAGACTGTAGTGGCGTATAATGATAAAAGCACTCAGAGCGGCTGCTGCTAAAGTGCCCTTCCAAAAAGACAAAATGGCCTCTCCATCCCCGCTGTGTGTCACTCCTTCAGTCGGCAGGGAGGCGGCGTGGTGGGAGCGACGCCGCGGACCCAGCCGAGCTGTTTCATAACTCTCTCCAGCTTTTATCTGGATACAATAAAGGTCTTACAGGATGAAAGCCGGCCGACGGTGTGGTGTTTCAGGGTTTTTTCTCCTCATGAAGACTCTGAAACCAGAAGTGAATTTATTCTCTGCTGTCAGGAGGAAACTATTGTACATGAGCTGTTGAGGATCATGCATGATACGATTCACCGTCACGCACACACACACACGAGCTGAAGATCTCCCCCTCAGCCAAACAGAAGCTCTATTAAATGATTTTCTTCCTCAACAGAAGCTGATGGACGAACACTGCAGCGCTCTACAGAATGATTCATGTTTGACCCGCATCTGCACCGCTGCTTCGTTCTCTGCATCTCATTTCTGAGCTGTTTTGTGACCTTCAAGCAGGCAGAAACTGTTGCGTACACAAGCTATGAAATTGTGATTTTGTTTTTCCTTCTGTGCAAATGAATAACCTTTTTCACAACCCCTGAATTGCTCCATACATGTCAGATGTTATCGGCAATTTAAATATAGTATATTATAATGCATAATGGAGTATAATAAAGCGGCAAGTCAGTCCGATTATCAGGTTAGAAAATTCATATCATGGCTGACTGCTGGAGCTCCTCAGCCCTTTGAACCCGTGGCTGTTTTTTCTCGGTTTTCACTCCTTTTATTTACAGACTTCTATTCACCACTTGTCTTTGCTGGGCACGCCATATATTGTTATTCTCAGAATGAGTTTAGCTACTCGGAAACCTCGTCTCTCTGGATGTCAGCAGTACTATACACGATTTAGGATCCTTTTTTTTATGGAAAGAAAAGGTTTTAAACTATTTGAATTTTCAAACTGTTTGGGGATTTATTGCATATGTGTCTACAGATTTTCAAACATCCTTATATGAATAGATAGATGAGAGAGTCGGTGTGCCAGAGATGTATGAGTCATGTTGATGAGACAAGTTAAAAAAATCTATTGAAATGAATTCATTGAAGGAAGGACGGTTGGTTTGGCTGATGTGCGCATCCTGGACGGTCTCCCACACAGTGGATGGGACTTTTCACTCCTGTTTTTCATTTTCTGATTTCCATCTGTGATGAATATGTTGAGCTTTTGGCACTCCGGTCCTCATCAGGCTTTGGATGATGTAAACGGCTCGTTGCCATGGAGGCAGCGAGTAAAGCTGTGGGCTTCACCTGAGTCCCTTTTTTTCACCTAATATTCTTTACATTTTGGTGAATCTGCAACTGCTGCTAGCACTTCCTGTTTGCACTGTGACCAGTCAGCTGGATTACGTTTGATGCTAATGGAAACGTATTGAATTTGATTAATATTTCTTCACACGTGTATGGATGTGTACTCTGGATGTACATTAGTGGTATCTCGGTTACCAGAAAGAGTAAATGATTCTGGTTTAACTCGGTTAACTCTCAGAAAGGATGTGTGAAAACAAACTGTCTCAGACACTCAATGAGTGCTTTGGGATGAAACTTGTTTTGTTCATTTTCACGTGACGACGGTGTCAATGATCATGTCGCAGGGACATTTTTTGGTATTAATAGTCCAGTGCTGTAAAGGTCACGGGGTCAATAAAATCAAAAAGGATGAACCTCTGGGGAGCAGGAACATGATCATTACATTTCATGATAAATCATCCATCCTCATCAAAATATATCTTCTTAGTATTTTTATATCAAAATCCCTCTAATTTCCTGAGAAACATACAACTATTTTTGATGACTCATCCTGAAGTGGTGGTCTATTGAAACAAATGTGATTTTGGGTGACTAGCTAACACCGCCCATCATATACAACTGTACCTGACCATTGGGTGTGGTAGCTAACAGAGCAGGGGGGGGGTGGAGGCCTACAGTCCTCTGCAGCTCAATATCTCTGTGCAGCTCTGTACTGCGTCGCCGTATTCGCTAAGCCACATCTAAAGGAAGGAAACCTCGTATTACACATAGAAGACGCTCTCACTTCTGTTTCACTGCGACTTTAATGACGGAATTGAAAATGATCATATTTCCAAGTCTGCCTCTGAAATGCAGTGAATGTTGGTTACATTGGTGTCATTTTGACCACGAACTGTCTGCCGCGTGTGCGCTCTATCCCGGGGCGCGATGCGGACTTCAGGCTCCGCTGGCGGCCGCTGAACCAGATGAAGCCGGGACGAGTTGTTGACAAGCGAACACATCTGAGTTCATCATCTCCGTTTGCTCAGGCGGAGGCTGCAGAGGACCATTACCTGCCACAACACATCCATCACACCGTGACCTGGCCAAACGGTAAGCACCATATAATGACTTCCATTGATCCATTCACTGACCCCCCCCCCCACACACACACACACACACACTCCTCTCCTCCATTTTGCTCTCCGCTGCCTCCATCCATCGCTCTGAGGAGGAAGAAGAAGAAGAAGGCGTCAGAGAGCCTGGTCCGCCGCCAGCCCGGCCGGCCTCCGTGTCACAGCCTTAATCTAATTGTGGACACGTAAAGATTCACATTAAGACGCTCAATGAGGCTTGGCGTAACAATTCTCTTCACAAGCTTCCTGTATCATAAGTTACAGGAAAAGCCTGCTCCTCTGATTAAAGCAATTTATCATCTGGGCCATTATTAAAAGGCATCCTGTGACACGGCGAGTTATCTCGCATCGATGCGTAGCGGCCGACGCACAAAGCTCAGAGGCTGCTGGGAGCTCAGTGGAACAGAGGAGGGAAAACAAGAAGTATTTTTACTGCAGTTCAGTATTAAAATCCAGTTTACAGGTTCTCAGACTGACACAGTTTCTACCTTTCTCCACATTAAACTGACGGCTGGGCTTGAGATTCATATTTTACATTTAACATGAGATGAATTTTGTTGTAGTCGAGTGAAAATCACAAAACACCAATATGTCAACTGTCAGGAACCATTTTGTTTCAGCTTGATGATTCAATGACTGATCACTGAGAGAGAACCTCTGAAGGAGCAGCAGTCCCTTCAGTCAGTCCGGGATGCTTCCTACTGAAACTGTCATTTGTTGGGGAAATGAACCCAGCGCACATCTGTCAAACCAACCACAAGGTACTTTCAAATGCGGAGCAGTCACCGCCAGCGCTTCCAAACACACATTGTGCATGTTTTGTGTCCTTGAAAACCTTTAATGTAAGCTCATTTTACTTTTAAATACAGCAGAACAAATACATTGAACCAATAAGCATATACTGAACTTTTATTCATTGTTTATGTTGTCAAGTATTGTATGATGCAGGTTGTAGCACGACAGCGGAGTTTCAAAATAGGGAACGCCAGCAGCACCTGCTGTCTAGCACTTTAGATCTCATCCATGAAGCCTTTTCTTCTATAACACTGACACACACTGTTGTTGTAGCTGGGATGGTCTCAGGTGCCTCTTGTGGCTGCAACAAGGCTGCACTTGGTTCTCCCCAGCCGCAGAGGTAGTGGGTGTTTTCCCCCATCAGCTTCTAGTGGCAGGAAGCCCACTTGGCCACTATATGGCCAAAAGCATGTGGACTCCTGAACATTACACCCACATGTGACTGTTTCACATGTTATTCCCACACTACGGGCTGTTTCAGATCCTGCCTGGAGAGCTACCAGGCCTCGGCCTGCAATAAGAGGAGCACTGCTTTAAAGTTAGAGCTGTGACTGTTTATGAGATGAGTTAAAATGCACCAGTCTCACTGCTTGTTTACCAAGCCATTCAAAATATTTCTACATAAACTGACACATTAATGTTCTGAAAACAACTCGGCTGTGGCAGGAGAAGCTGTGACCTCACTATTTGACTCCAGTCAAAATCAACACTCAAATCTTACATCAGTGTTGCATTTTTCCAAAGTGAAGCGCTCGATTTCATCTTGTGCCATCTTTGCTGTGTGTCTCAACAAATAAGAGCAATTACTGTGAACCAAAACATACTGAGATATGAAGAGCAGCGCGAGCCGCGTCGCCATCCAGTCACTTTCTTGGCAGATCGCAGCTCGCCATGCGGACGGCCCACGCTCCAAGTGAGAATCGGAGATTGGACAAGAAATGAAAAGCGCTTTGCCAGGCGACAGACAGACGGACCACAGTTGGGATCTGGACGAGCTGTCAAGTAGTTGGTGCTTCTTCATACGAAGAGATAGTTAATTTGACCCAGGAGAGTGCAGAGAAATTGATTTTAACTCTGTTAAATTAAGTCTACTGAGGGACTCGGGGGCACCGGTCTCATGGGTTCATTTTATCCCGATGTGGAGATGATGAGGAGCTGCGCTGCCAACGGCAAGTTTGTCAAGAGTCTACTGAAGTGCTATACTCGCTCACTTTCTCACTCTCTAATTGCACACACACACACACACACACTCAAGTTAGACATTCACACATTAAACTGCAGCCTCTGTGTGAAGAGCACAAACTGTCCACCTTTTGAAAAATCATTGCAGCGACTGGCGAGACGTCCGTCAGCTGAGAGATGGAGGAAGTAACGTGATCACAGCACCACAGAGGAAAAATACTCAAGTTAAAGTCCGGCATCCTCACAGGTTCACTTCAGGAAAAGTAATCAATCATTTAATTCTGTCACAGTTAGTTTTACTGTCAGGTAAAAACCTTGTATCTGTGAAATCTGGAGAATGTAATTGTTAATCAGATCAGTTGAAGAAGGGAGGGAATGAAAAGAAATAAGAGCTGGAAATAGAAGTAAGGAATGAAGGGAAATAAATAAGCAAAGGAAAAAGGTATATAAGATAAAGGAGGAAAATGAGAAAAGCAAAAAAAGGAATAAGGAAGGAGAGGAGGGAAGTAAAGATGAAAAGAAAATGAAATTGGAAGAAAGGAAAAAGAAGTAATAGGAAAGGAAAAGGGAAGAAAGTTCCTGTTCCTGAGCTGCAGTGGTTTCGGTTTGAAGTGATCACCCAGAGGCGACACTGTGTTCTGAGAAACGTACGGTTCCCATCCGGTTTTAGGACTTCAGATGAAAGTGTTCCTTCATGAGTCTTCATTAATATCCCTGTCTATGTTGCAAAGATTTCTCTTTATTTTGAAAAGCTGAGGTCATAAATGTTGAGATCTAAAGCCTCTGAAATAAGGAAACGGGAAAAGGAGAAAAGAAGTAAGTATGAGGAAAACCAGAGATGAAGGTAGGAGGCAAAGGAGTAAGGAGACTATAATAAAACAGTACAAGTATTCAAATACTCAAGTGAACCCAAGTACTGGGCTGAAAATAGAATGTACTCAGTTACTTTACACCTCTTTTTGGGAAGGGGGGGGGGCGGCGCTCCCTGTGCAGACGAGGCCCTGGCTCCAAATCAGCTGATTGGGATCGACAGCACGATCCACACACGTGCTCCACTAATGGGGCAAATCAGCGCTGAGCGAGGAAGCAGAGCGGCGGCAAAGACAACCGCATGTGACGGACACACGGAAGACAGCGATCATGAGGTCGAGACGACGGGGACGTCCCAGCAGAAACTGGTTCGCTGTCGTCACTTAGCGCCGCGCTAAATTGCGTTTTTAAGCTGGAAATGAGAAAGTGTGTTTGTTTGTTTTTTTAATGTGTGAAATTGTTTGTGTTGTGACCTCCAGCGTGCACAGACAGACAGCCGGGTCGAGTCAGGTCCAGTTTGTCTCACAGAGAGATGTGAACGTAGGCAAGGCTGATCAAATTAGACTTTTCACATGTTACACATGCAGTCGACGCAACAGCAGCAACACCTGTCCACTATCATCTACTTTATGTTTTATTTGACCTTTTATTTTAGCAGCATGGTCTCTTGAGATCAGAGTCTCTTTCAGGGGAGTCTTTCAGGGCAGCACAATTATGTTTCAGAAACAACACACACAGACGGTGGCAGGAATAAAGACGAGAGGGGGGGGGACAGGAAACCGAGGTATGAAAATCCAATAAAAATCTTTAGAAGTCCATGATGTAACACTTTCAATAATCCGTCCGTAACCGTCCTGCTGCCCCAGATACTCACAGGAGCACTAAATGTGGATTAATCCGCCTTTGAAAATAGTCCCCAACAGATGTTTGAGTAACATCTGCTAAAACTTTTTTGTGAGGTGATTTTATAGCTTGTCGTCAGTAACCAATGGGCTGGTCACAGGCAGGAAGTCAGGAAGTGCCGAGAGACGGACTAACACATCGTTGGTTTTGATCTTTTCATGACGTTTGTCGGCAATAAGAAAAACATAGAAGTATGTCAGCGTTATCCCTTAAAATGTGTTTAATATCTAAATGTTTTTATAAAGAAATCTTGCCACAGACCCTTGAGATGTTCAACATATGCCTGTTAGTATGCCTCATTAGTATTAACCTGTAAGTACCTAAGTATAAAGTATATACTGTACTTTGTATTAGAATCATTTTTTTGATTTTTTGGTCTTTAATTATTTCTTATTTTCAGTTGTTTCTAGGATGCGATCTTGAAGCAAACTGGATCCCAGCAAGACTTTGCGGTTAAATAAAGGTTAAAAAAAAGAAAAGAAAAGGAGATTCAGCCATTGTTTTTAGAGCTATTCTGTCATAAAGTTAGTTTTACAGTCAGAGGATCATCATCAAATGAATATCATTTAATCATTGCACAGAGATTTCACTCTGGAACAAAATGTTGGAACGATGTACTGACCTGCCGTTAGTGCGCCTAAATAAAAACAATATACATTTAAACAAAGAAGAATTTAGATTTGTGGAAAGGCCAAACGCCTTGTTAATGTCGTGATGCTGAATGTATGTAATAATGCAAAATGTTGCATTCATTATGGTTGAAGACAGTAGCGAGATACCGGCCTCCTTCACTGCAGCTTCCTTCAGTCGCTTGATGTGTCGTCTTCTCAGAGCAGAAGAAGAAGGCGTTGACGGTGTTAATATTTACCCCTCTGAGGGAAAGGGCACAACACTCTGCAAAAGCTACAGATGACTTTAAAATGTCATTTTCTAGTTCACTGCCCTGTAACTCTGCTGCTGCTTTAAAGAAAAACAAATACCAGCATTTAAATCGCAGCCGCCTCAAACACTCAGAAACACTCACAACTGCAAAATGTCACAAAAACAAAGAGGACACTTCAGATATTTACAGGATAATCCAGTCACAGTTTATGAGTAATGGTTTTATGAAAAATCCAGCTGTACTGGACGATGACTGTTTTCAGTTTTGATGATTATTCCATGAAAAACATTCTCAGCCTTTTATTAATCAAACAAAGACAGCAGTGACTGTGAATCAGTTGAAGAGTCGACAAGTTTATTTCTATTTTCTAATCATTTGGTTTCACACAATCAGACCACAGAAGTGGTGGAGAGTCTGACTGTTTGTAGCTATTAAAGTCTTTATTCTCAACTGAGTTCATCTTTCAACATTTTGAGGTTTTTGACTCTATTTTGATTTCTACATGATGTTATATTCCTCTGCTGTTACTGTGACATAACTGTGTGAAGTACTATTAAAGCTTCAAATGCAGACAGAGTAGGCAGACTGGTACAGTTCAATGATTTCTTGTACTGGAAGGTGGGTAGGAAGGCAGGTAGACAGGTAACAGGTAGGAGGTCCAAGCTACCTACCTGCTGGGTGACACACGTTTGAACCATGAGGCAAGATAGCAATGAAAATGAACTGGCACTGGAACGAAGGACGTGGACCGGTATTTGTATTTGAGCGGCTGATGAAAGGAGGGAGAACAGGTGAGGAGGTGAACGAGGAAGTATGGTGGAGAGGTCTGAGGGCATCTGGTGGACAGCTCGAGGATGGCAGGTCTGGGGAGTTGGAGGAAAGAACATGGCCGGAGACAGGGACGGATAGAGAGGCTGCAGGAAGGGACTGAGAGGCAAACTGCGACGTCCGTGTATGTTTTAAAACATTTAATTTCAGTGTTAGAATGAAAGCATCCTTTCAATGATACTTTTATTCTGAAGGCTTCATGGAGAAACCTTCAGTTGCTGCTGCTGGGACTCAAACCCACACTAACAGATGCTCTGAAGTCATTATATAGGTTACACGTGTGCGCAAACTTTCATTTTGGTTATATTGGCCAGAATGAGGGAAAATCAAAAAATCAAGTCATATTATGATTTCCTTGCTGCAAACTAAATAAAGGGAATATATACTGTATAGTACTTATTATGTACACCTAACTAAAACTAATGGTGTCTAATTGTATTGTGGTACACTGAGAGGTGTTTCTAATAGGTGCTCTACCCTCAGTGATATAAATGGGATGGATAAATCATGAGAAAGATCTCAGTGTAAACAGTCCAGTATCCCCAGGAATTACGTTCACATTGGACAATTTCAGATCTCACAGTTTACATCCAGTTTCAATGCAGGAAGTAATGTGCCCTAATATGAAGCAATATGAGGCAGAAAGCAAAGTTATTGAGGTCTTGATGCTCAATTTTAATGCAGGAGACCGGAAACAGTAACGTTTAACCCTAACCAAGCGTTTTATTTGCCTGCCATACAGATCATACGATCTTTCCAATCGTATCCATATTGTAGTTGCCATGAGCAGATATTGTAGAAAGAGAGAATTTAAAAACATTGATACTGAACGTCTTTTGCAGAATCGTCCGATACTGACGATAAAGACTTCTTGTCTTTTTGTTGCTATATCACAATACCACAAACTACAACCTCCCAAATGACCATGAAGTTGAATCATTACCTCGCTATAACAGTTTCATATTGTAACCTTCATGAAGGGAGGATTTACTGCAGGACTGTTGAATTGGAATTAGTTTTAGCTGGAGGGGCCGAATAAACCAGCAGTATAATTCTTGGGAGGCGTTGATACTGCTTTAGTTTGATTCTGTTTCCAGGAGCCGAGTAAAGTGGATGAAGAAGGACAACTGTAAATGGTTAAAACAGCGAATCAGCCACTGCTGCAGAACAGTGAGTAAGACAACCTAATAATGATCCAACAGTTTGAAATGTCAGGAGTTCAAAGATTGTAAAAGACTGAAAACCTACAACCTCGTGTAAGACAAAAGACAGCGACTTCAGGGTGTTTATTCATCACGTTCCCTCCTCGCAGCACATCTGTTCCCACATCACACCACCATCACTGGTAATTGTGCTCCTAGTCTCCATGGTGAGAGCTTCAGTCGCGCAGCTGCGGCGGAGAGTTCGGTGTTGTATCACCTAAAAAAAACGGCAGCTATTTATATCCACATACCAACTGTATGTGCAGTTTGGTGGTTGTGTATTTTTGGGGGTTCCATGACGACCGAGGACGACCTGTCACTCACCACCTCACAGACATCGTCTCTGAGGCTGCTGTGACTGATGGGAAGTTCAGAGGGTGTGTAATATCTCTGAGAAAACATTTCACTGGTCAAGCAGAACATGTCGCACTGATCCGAAGCAAAGGGATTTCTGTTCGGTTGCCGTTCGGCTGGAAATTCTTCACCTTATTTTCCGGTAAATCGATGACAAACTGCAGGACGTGACAGAGTGAAACCAAGCAGAGACACCTGGAAGAAGCTGTAACACACCAACAGTCATCAGACTCAGAAATTAACTTCATTTTCAGGTCTGGTTCCTTCGGGGGAGATGAGTCCTGTTTGAATTCACACACACACACACACACACACACACACACACACTCACACACACAGCGTCATCTTTGAATAGACGATTTTAGTCGTTCTGTTGATCAAATCATCAGCAGACAAAGGTCAAGATCAACATGGATGAGAAGTGCTTTAAGTGCCTGTACAATGCCATGACAACAGGACATCTGCAGATCATGTGACATGAACTCAACAGTTACTTAAGGGTCAACTGCTGTAGCCAAAGTCAAGAATGAACTAAATATTCATATTAAGATTGAGACAGAATTAACTTTCAAGGGTCCAACAGTCCAAAGTAAAACCCTACACTTTTTCTCCTCAGTCTGCTTTTACTCTCACAGTTAAGGGTTTTAATACTGCAAGTCGAACACAACACAGATACATACGGAAAATCTGACGATTTGCTTTAACCTCTTACTAATTACCAACAAGTTCTTCAGTCTGCATGCAGAGAAGTATGAAACTGTGTCATTCTGACACTTCTGTCAGTGGGTAGGTGTACTTTTGAACTTTGGAGAGAGCCAGGATAGCTGTTTGTCCTGCTTCAGCTGTTTAAGCTAAGCTAGGCTAACTGTATCCCGACTCCAGCTCAACACTCAACAGACAGATGTGAGAGTGGTGTCCGTCTTAAAGGTTAGAGAAGCGAGCTTGTGACCGGAAGGTTTCCAGTTCAATCCCCTAGAATGGCTGGATAAATCTGGGCGGAGAAAGTGAAAAAGCCCCTCCCTCATTACCACCGCCGAGGTGCCCTTAAGCAACCTGCAGATAAAGTCTGTGGTTGTACTGGACAGCTTCCAGGTGTGTGAATAAATAAAGGTCACAAATATATTGTTGAATTAAAAAAACAGAAACAGCTGCTGACTGTAGATTTTGTGTTGTTCGAACAGGAGGAACATGTCAGCCAGTGACACAGAGGAAGAAGATATATCAGGCTGTAAAACACACACACACACACACACACACACACACAATACCTGTTCGTGTTACATTTGCTGAGAAAAACAAAACCATGCCTTTAACTTTCTATACAAACCATTTCAGCTATAGACTGAAGACTAATGCATGTGTTGACACTGTACATATTTCTATTCATTAAAAGTGAGATTCTGGTGACCCCATAATGTGTTTTTGTTGTGTGCTGGATATGAGAATGGGTTTCCTCTGCTGAATGTAATCATTCTCTCTCCTCTCCAAAGGCCAACAGAGACGTAAACCTGAATCACTTATCTGCCTTTGACTTCTGAATGTTTTTCTTGGTTCTCGTCATTTCAGAGCTTAAGGACAAAAATAAAGAAAGCTAATGAAAAGACTCCTGTGAATATGAAGAAAGCTCTGAGAGTGAGCAGATGTTTCTGTGTATCATTGAGATTCAGTGGGGGTGCAGCTTGAGCAGAGTCTGGAGGTGTGATCAGGGTCACACTCTCAGTTCTCCTTCCTACTCGATTTTGAAAGAATCTGTTGTGCTGTTTTTTCTGCAGAGACTAAGGAGAGCTGGAAGTGATGGTGAGACGGCCCGAGCTCGGTGAACTCCTGACCTTTATCTGGCTGAAGCCGATCAATGAGAAGCTACTGAGAAAGTCAAATGGTCACATCGTATAGATCAGAGCTGGGCTGCCTGATGGTTCATGGATTCTGAAAAAATATACCTTCACACTCAGATGTGTTATCACGTTGTCTCGAGCTGTTAGGTGGCTCGGATATAAAGTATTAACTCGGTATGGTATCATGGGAAGGGACAAGAGGTCACACGGGTCATCACCGCTCATGTTGTAGTTTCCTGTGATGATCATTTTTTTCTCTCCTGTGATCCTGAAGTGTTTCTTCTCTGAACATGACAAAAGTATAGAGGGTTGAGTTGTGAAAAAAAACAAAACATGTTGACGAGAAAACTATTTCAACAGCACACGTTGAAACAGGTAGATACCACAAACTCCGAGTGCCTGGTGTGTGCGCTGTGTTAAAGCTGGGGTAGGCAGTTTTCCTCTCAGACCACTTGAGTTACAATATACTGAAAGCTTATTATGTATTTTTCGCCCAATGATGCCAAAATAAAACTGCCCACCCCAGCTTTAATTATGAAAAATAAATGGTCATGATCAACAGAAGAGCACGAAGGACAAAAAGTTTCAGCTGTTGATATTTATGGTCTGTCACAACAGCCACACTTACGGCACTCAGTGCACTCGGTATTCCTGGTCACTACTAACAGTGCACAAGTGCCCATTAAGGTGGGAAGTGAGTGGAGGTTCTTCAGAAATGTTCTCAGGGACACACTTAATGAGGCCATTGTGTCACTTGACTCAGTCAAGCTCTGATGAAGTGTTTTCTCATCCTTTACATGTATGAATACTTTCTTGGCCACTTGGGGGCAGTACAACAAACTAAACAACAATTCAAACAACATTTCCACATCGAGCAGACGGAGCCACAAAGACCTTTTTCACGGCAGACGTTTTGACTTCACAGCAGGAAAAGAACAGGTTTCGTTAAGTACAAGGGCTTTTAGTTTTGGCTAGTTTCTGACTTTGACTCCCAGCTGTTTGGGGCAGGTAGCGTACAGCGAGTGTCCTGGAGCTTTTTCACCGAAAACAGCTGCCTGCTGCTGGATGAGAGCGCTGAGAGTGAATCAAATAATGAGCTGAAAGTTGTTAAACACTCTCTGTAGCTGATGGGAACTGCCGTCAGGTGAAAATGGGTTCAGCACTTTGAGAGACCCCTTTCACATTACAAGTAGTCATTTGATCCATTGTTGATATAAAATCTTATCAGCTGTGGTAGCACTTGTGTCGTTAGATGGCTGAAATGTCCCTGTGGCGAGCTGTGTTTCGGCCAAACTCGAGGAGCCCTTAAGAGGAGAGCTGCAGAACACAGGACAGCTATTCACACCGAGAACCTTGAGTCATTATGTTACATCCAGCTATTACAATTTAAATTGACATTCTCTATGTCAAAACGTTGAGCTCCAGACCTCATCACTCCAGATACTCTACACTCTCGTATGTAAAACCGGTTTATTCAAAGAGCTATTTGATGATGAAATATGCAAGTAAATCAGAAACGTTGCCTGTTGGTTTGGATCTCAGTCAGAACCATCAGCACTCAGCTCCTCAACTCCTCCAGTCTGCTTGGTCACTCTCATTTTAGAAAGTTGACCCAACTTGTCATTTCATTTCCCGCAGACATGCAGCATATTAATATCCTCACTCTGCATTTGCCTGAGGATGATTACAAAGCTTACCTCTCAATCACGGGACACTAATGATGGTGGCCAGGCGTGATCAGGTGATTGATAGGTGGCATTTAGCCGCGATGGAGCCCAATATACTCTGTCCTCTCACCGGAGGCCCGCAGGGAGGAGAGCAAGCCACAACCTTTCAATAATCGAAAGCCTCTCGCCCGGTGAAAGGCTGAGCCTTTTGTTCTAATTAACCCGTGAAATGAGTTCAGCGGCTCCCTCTCTACCCGCGGCGTAAACGCTCTAATAGTCTGTGAACGGCCGAGCGAGGAGAAGAATGCCAAGAGGTGGAAGGTCCGCCAGGCGATTTTCAACAGATGCTCTCTGTCTCTGATAGCATTAGCATCAGAAGAGAGGACGATCAACCACAGCTTGATTCAAAGGGTATTAACTCAGAAATGAGACTTCTTAGAAGACAAAATGCCTGGTGGCAACAAAAGCAAGTCACTGCTGAATATTACCGACTCTGAGAAAACTCCTTTAGCAACGTCCCGGAGTGAGAGGTAATTAAACAAGTGCTCTCACAACTAAGTACCTTTTTCACAAACTTTGCATTTCTAAGGATGTTCTGGGATCAGTAATCCTGCCTCGACTCACAATAAGTTTAGGTGTTTCAGCCAGTACTGAACAAATAATAGTAAGAACTGCAAAATGACCCATTTTAAAATTTACTAAACCCCAATATGTAGACACAAACCGGGCTGCACATTTAAAGGTGACAAAGTGTTTAATATGTTATGTACAGCATCACGTTGCAGATTTAACTCCCTGTTAGACCTCGTACAAACAAACTATTGTTAAACTCCAATAGCAGAAATCCACGTAGACTTATTTGGGATTTGGGAGGGGTCGGCCTGCGTAAAACAAACTGTCAACACCAATCACAGATTCTATATCTGTGTCTGCAGATAAATATAGATTTCTTCATGTTGTACAGCTGCTGAGACCCCAAACAGACAGTAATGTGTAATTTTTTAAAACTCCTAAAGTTCAAAATCTTGTTTATAAACAATTCTCATAAAAGGTCATAAATCAATGTTAAATGTGTTTGTGAGCTGACTAACAGAGCCCGGGTCTCCAGGATCCCAAACAGAACAGTGTCCTGACCACAACTGAAACTATTCAGAGGCCTAAAAGAAATATTAGACATGTCACATGTCTTCGTATCAATTTACACCCAACAGCCATGTCCACATTTAGTGGGCCTTTGGTTTAGGGTTGGTCTGAGGCTCTCCATGTTTGGGTGAGACCCCTTAAGGGAAGAACAATATTTGACTTATATTGACCGGGTGGACACAAACACCACTCCAGTGGGATGATAACGTTGCTCTGCGTCTGCTGAAGTGAAAGTAGAGAGCTGCTTTGTATGCCGGTGACGTAGCAGCTGGCAGCTGGTTGTGATGTTTTTCGGTGGTCAAAAATTGATAAGTTCAGCTTTTTGTGACGTTAATCCGTTTGTATGTTGCAGGGTCTTAAAGTCGTGTTGTTTTTGATCATTTCTGTGGAGGGTTGAGTTGAGTTTATTGACACTTCATGCACATAACTTGAGTCCATCTGGTTTAAAGGTTTCATCCTTTTATTCTACAAGGATACACACATGCAGACACATGCAGCAGCAGAACAGTAGCTTACTGAACCATAAAACCCCACTCATCCTTGATAGTTTTGATATTCTGGTGTTTTTCTGCACCACCAAACCCCACTGAGCTTGTATCTATTTCTGCAGATGGGAAGCAGCGAAGGCCTCGCAGAAAAAGAGAGAAGAGGGGTGAGGTGGAAAAACAAAACAAATTCTCCGACATGATGCCTGAGGCGGAGAGGCTCTGCAGGCGGACCGGTTTTCCTTCATCTTTCTGCCGAACTGAGGAGAGGATTTTCAAATGCCGTCAAAAGCAGAGGGCATCCCCACTAACAGGGAAGAGGGCCGGCGGCGGCGCTGTCATTCAAAATGCAATCCGAAGCGGCTCATCCGTCCACATGTACAGCTTTATATTTATACCCTGTTATTACAGGAAGGCCTGTGTGTCACCTGACAACGCTACGATGTGTTTATGTGCGTGTGGGAAATTAGACCACTTACAGCAGGTGTTCAAAACAACATGCAGCCTGACTGCTGAAACCTTAAAAATCCTGTTAATCATCTTTTTATTTACATCAAAGATTTATCAGCTAGTCCTCCAAATTCAAACGGCAGAATGCATCGTTGGTTCATTCCCTACAGAGCGACGCATAAAAGTGTTCAAAAATAAAACAGTTTACTGTGTACTATGACGCATTTTATTTTATTATCTGTGGAGCACTTTGGAACTGCTGTTTTAAAAAGTGCTACCTAAATAAAGCTTACTTACTTTACTGGTCTGACACCACTATGGTTAACTTTTGGTTAGGTTTTGGCACAAAGCTAACCTGGTTAGGGAATGTTTTGGGGTTAAAATAATGACTTTAATGTAAGGGACCATTTTTCACACCTTATAAGTCTTGACATAGATTCAAAACAGAATAAATGGTTTTCTCAATTTTCTTCACCATAACAAACTTCATGAGCTGAAACATCCGGGTTCCAGAGAGACGGCGGTCCAGCTGGAGGAAAAGCTTCAGTTCTGTTGGTGCTTGAGTTCAGAGATGCCATATACAACCATACCTCTCCTCTCAATGCCTTCACACTCTCGACCCTTTGGTTACCATGGAGCTCTAAGCTTAATCATTCACTGCACTGCCAGTTCACTTTGTTGTGTCCTGTATGAGAGGGTTGGCTGACCTTCAGGCATATAAGGCTACTGCTGGGGTTATTTAAGATTTGTACACAGGCTTTTTTTCATATATGTGACGAGTGTGGATGGACCATTCCAACACTGATTGGCTGTGTTGGAAAGGCAATTGACTGTTGTGCAAGTGCCCCCTTGTGGCCTTGTGTGCAGCTGCGCTACTGAGCACATGGAGCTGTGCAGTCAGTAATAAAATGGCATAGCAAGAGGCATGTTGGCAGAATAGAGCGCCAAGTGGACACTGCGTCCACGTGGTGTGAGAGGTGTGCATCTCTGATCAACCGTGAGTAAAACCTGTTTGTTTTTTTCTGACTGAAAGGGACGTTTATTGAGACTTTCACGGCACATTGGTTGATTTTATTAAGGCTGCTTTACAGATGCTGAGCTAATATGCTAATGATAGTTTAGCTGCTCCTTTCTTAAACTTAGATTTGGACAATGTTGGCCTTTGTGTAAATGACATGGAAGTCTATTTGCACTGCATCTTAGAGGAACAGTCAGTATAATTTCTTTCTTGTGTGCATTTGAAACAACTATAACTTTACTGTGTGTTTGTTGATTAGACTTAGCCATCTAAGTTAAGTATATGTGGTCAACTTGAATTCTTCACTATGACTCAACCAATAATGTTAACCAGCCAAAGAAAGAAGAAGAAAAGGAAGAAGACTGGGTGTTTGTCATTACCAGAGTGTGAGACATCATGTTGAATGAGCTTAGTACTTTAGTATTTTACTTAATATGGGAAGTTGCTGCTTTCCCCTCATTAGTTTGCTGAGGTGACCACAGGTTTTGTTCGGTCTCCTGGTGAATGAAAAGCTCTGATCCAGTCGAGTGGGAAAGTACAGTAACGTGAGGTTCATCAGTAGTATTTGGTGATACTGCCTGAATCCCCACCAGCTGCTGAATGTACACTTACAGTAGGGCTACATTTAAATGATGTGTTTAATACATTTAAAATGAACAAGACAGGATCTGGACAAACAAATAAACAAAAAACAAAACCTAAATCGACACCATGTTTGTTTATTAATCCAGCTGTTCTTCTCGGGGTCTTTGTAAAATTTGAACAAATTGAAACAACAAATTAACATAACATGACATGCAGTTCAGTGTTGCATGTTTAAAATACACCACTGAGGAACACACTGAACAATATGACGTTGTGTATTAAACAATGCAACACTACAAAAAACACACAAAAGAGGGACATGAGCTTATTAATGTGAGAGCCACAACAATGTGGGTTGATGGGAAGGTGATTTTAGACTTTCAGATGGATCTTTGGGTCTATTTCTTCTCTTCTAGACGCTGTAAACACACACACACTCATATAATCGGGTCTTTTCCAATCACTAATACCCAGGGCCGTCTCGTTAACATGCAGCTCTGCAGCAGGTTTGTTTTGAGTCCAGATGCAGCCGACGATCTGACGATTCCTGGCATCAATCTGCTGCTGTTGGCAGCTCCACCAGCCAAACAGAAATATAGATTTCACCCCAAACACACACAATCACACACACACACACACACACACACACTCTCTCTAACATTTACACTTGCATGCACATTACCTTTGGCTGTTATTATCACACTGCACCCACTCAGTGATTCGGTGTATTGGTTGAGTGGCCAGGGGCTTGAAGTATTGAGTCCTATTACAGCAGTCCGAGCCGAGTGGGATAGCATCAATGTAAACTTGGTAAACAGCGGGGGGGCCTCTGGCTGTTTCTGCTGCTCTCAGGCAGGAAAATGAGCACAGACTTCAAAATGTCATTTGTAGTCGCTGGGCAGATTAAATAGACTTGTATACATTTAGGGAGAAAAGAACAAATCTGATAGAAGAAGTCAGAGCAGCTCCTGGATGTTTGGCTGCAGTTAAAAAAAACAGCTTGAATCTCCGTCTGGTTTGTTGAATGGGTAAAAATAAACAAGCACAAACACCTTTTAAAATCTTCACCTGCACATAAACTTGGGTCTAAAGTTGTATTCAAGCCTTCATCTCAAAGCTCATCAGAACCTCCAAATCTTCTTCCAAACTGTAGTCTTTACCCTTTCAAACAAAGCTTATCCAAACTTTTCACAGATGTCCTTCTAGAACTTCAACTCAAACCTAACCTTTATCCAAACCTCTGCCTTTGTCCAAACTTTTATCCTTAATCTAAAATCTCATTCAAATCTTCACCTGTATCTAAAGCCGAGGCTTCTTCCAAACCTCAACCCCAACCTTTAAACTTTTACCTGTGTTTACTTTTAAATAATTTGCATCTAAATGTTTATCCAAACTTTAAGCATCATCCATTTTGTGTCATCCAAAACTTTTACTTAAAATCTCCATCAAGCTGTTACCTTCACAGAAACTTCACCAAGATTAACTATGATTGATATTAACTACCCCCCAAGCCTTCACCTTATTCTTTTGTCATCACTTTGAATCCAAACTTTATGTAAACCTTTGCTTCCTTCTAAGTTTTAACTATTTTCTGTCGCTTCACTAACCGTGCAGCCAGTCTCTAGCTGTGACTGTCATTTATCACAGTGTGAAACGCAGCAGTAGTAGACCCACAGCTGTAGGCTACATTACACCACATCCCATCTATTCCTCCTCAGTTTACACTTGCTCCCAAAGGCTTATGACTTTGACAAATGTTCGAAATGTCCTCCATTGACTGACAACAGCTAAGGCATCGACTGATAGTCTGGTTTGGATGTCGACTGTTTAGCAGCATGAAGCTAACCTCGTTAACGGAGTCCTGGGGAAAAAAAAGAAAAAGAAAACGCTCAATTAAACCTAAGAAGAGAGGAGCTGAGGGAGAGAGAGCAGGAAGAAGACAGACAGATGGAGAGAAATAATAATCAAAATGAACAAGACCAGGTGAGGAAGGATTGAGAGTGAGGCAGAGGGAAATAATGAGAGGAGGATAATCCCAGGTAGTCACAGAGGAAGGCAAAAAAAGGGAGGAAAATAAAGAAAGGTGGAGTGAAGGAGAAAGGTAAAGTGAGCGAGTTAAGTCCTCGCTGTTTGCATCAGGGAGCTGCAGGCCTGAATGACAAAGTCCCCATTAAAACAAGATGGAGTCTCCTGCCTGCAGCAAAGCACAACCAGCGCTGAACTAGCTCAGGTGGATCCATTACAGAGGCGTAATTAGAGTGAGAACACAGTGATTTCCACAACCGAGTCACTGCTGCAGTTTATAGGAGAGCTGCTGGGAAGCTTCACAGGAAGCCAACTGATTTCTGATGGGGGGGGCAAACCCACCGGGGGAGTTCTTAAAGTCTGGACTATGTGTGTCGGGTGTTTGCAGATTGCAGGGATACTGACACGTTGAGATGTTTAGTGTCACCAGACAAATGACGGATGAAAACAAAAAACCTAAAAGTAAAGTAAATCTGTGCAAATCATCTGGACCGTGCTGACCTTTGAGGGAACGGGGGGGCCAAAGAGTCGAAAACAGGGGAAGCTATCGTAGTTTAGCTGGTGTTGTCGCACCATCCACTGTACTTCAGAAATACTGCATGCTCAGACTCAGACTGTTACAGACTCTTCAGACTGAAGACGAAGCACATATTACAGACGTGATGTCATTCCAAATCAAATCAGCTTCGGGTGTTTTACACAGAATCTACACACGGTGGAAATACTTCCTCGTCATCGATGTTCAGAGACAAGAGGACAAACTGGAGAGAGATTTGTAGTTCCTGTCATTGTTAGCTAGCTAACATCTAGCCAAAGTAAGACAAATGTTCCGTAAAGCCGTTTACATGATGTTTGTAGTTTGTTTTAAATAAACAACAATTAACAAGCAAGTTGTTGATTCTATTTGTCTTCTCGTTTGATGCTTGGAAAGAAAGAAAATAAGTATATTTCCCAAAAAGCTGAACTATAACGGAACTTATTGTGTAAAAACAGATTACAGATACAGTCAACAGATAATCACAAGGAATGAGACACTGGAAAAAACACAACAGGCAATTAACAACTGTCATGAGTGTGAACGTACAGTATCTCTGGTAAAAGTGACAAAATACTGTAAGAATTCCAGCGCAAATAACATCAGAACAGCACAACAGACACGGAGATTAAATAAAATATTAGAGGTATATTGGTGGAAAGTATGAAAACAGCCAGAATATAAACAAAGAAACATGTTGAGACAAAGGAATAAATGAAAAATATAAACAATAATCTCATCCTCCAGGCCTCCTTGGCTTTTTATCTTCTGTTGGCTCTTTTCATATACGAGAGCATCTCTCCATCTATCTGTCTCTGTCAGCCACTTTCATTTTCCTGCATCTCCTCCACCATCTTTCATTATTTCTCTTTCTCTCTCTCTCTCTCTCTCTCTGTCAGCCTCTCAGCCTTAATTGAAGCAGTAGCAGCAGGGCGAGTGAGGCGATACCTGATTAGGAGGTTAAACCAATGGTGCAGCCCGATGGCAAATCCATCTGCTAATAAAAACAGGGAGACGATTATATCTGCACAACGCTCTCGCCTTCGCTCCCTTATTTGATTTTCAATTCAAAGGTGTTTTATTGGCAGAAAAATCTAAAGCCTCTCATCAAAGCACAAAACATCTTATACATCTTTCAGTTCATTCATGCGATATGAGATCCAATATCAAATCAATCAAGAGGCAAAAGATAAGACTCAGCTATAATAAGACCAGCGGCCCCTTGAGGACGCATGTTTTATTATACCTTACGGTACAAAGTCATCCTTTTCAAGAATACAGTTGGGAACTGGAAGGACTTCTTCCTCATTGCAATGTTAGGTGACTGACGGTTGAAAAAGTCAAGGGCTTGTGTGGACTTGGACGTCTCCTGGTTGAATCATCAGTACAAAAGACGAACATCTGTACAGTCCAGCTGTTTCCTCTTGTCCCGTATGGGACTAACAAACAAGTTGCACTTAAATGAGGTCTGCAGCTGTAATACGTTGGTGCAGATTTTGCTGCAGTTGTCTTTTCTTTTGTGATATAATGTGCTTTTTCCTTTAGGAAAGGGTTTTCAAAATAAGTGCACGCTATTAAACTTTGGGAGTTTGGGGGTTTCTTCATGTTTCATCAGTTACTACGGAGCGTCTCTTTGTCTCCCTCTGGTTACACTTCTGTATTAATGGGGTTTCTAACAACATGCATACAGGTTTACACACACACACACACACACACACACACTCATAAAGCTATATGAGGTGTGGGATTAAAACTCAGTGTGTTTGTATGTGTGTGTGTTCACACCTGAAATGAAAAACTCTATGGGAAAATGTACAGAACGCACAACACAACGCACAAGCAGCAGACTAAATCTTTAGTTGCCCCAGACCCTGACCTTTGCCTCTGACCTCTGGTTAGTGTCAGGCATGGACCAGGTCCTGGAGGCTGACACAGCTGGAACAGCTTGGACAGAAGACACCTTTGCTGCTGTTGTTTGAGGAAGTTTAAAGCTGAACGCTGAGAGTCTGTATGTTCACTCTTCAGACTACTCCTTCCTTCTCTTTGTGGTTTCATGTGTTCATCACTGCAGACGATCGTCCAGAAGTAAAACACAACATAGGGAGTCACAGGAAACCTTGGAACCACAGCATCTGTGTGGACAGAAAGTGATGGTGGATATGTCTGACTGAGTTAATGCCATTAAATGCCAATTCAGTCTGATAATCAGGCTTGGTAAAGTAGTAGATGCCCAAAAAAATCCAACATCAAACATTAAATACGGTTAAAAAAAAAAAACATTTTGGAGGAAAACATTCAGCACAGGAGGATGAAGAGACACAAAGAAAGGAAGAGGACTGAGCAGAGGATCAGAGAGAGAGAAGTGAACCTGGAAGATAAACCTCCATCAGCAGCAGCAGCTTAGACTCTAATAAATGTTTGGTGTGGAGTAAATTGCCTGCTAGCCGCTGGTGTTTGACCACAGTCTGCTCTGTCACTGAGCTTTACAGCCTCTGAACTCACATCTGAAAAAACCCATCTGGGCCTCTCACACACACTCCACGCTTCTCCACTGCCGGGGAATGGAGAGCAAATAAACATTTATCTGCTCTGTGGACGCAGGAATATAGAAAAAACATGTTAATTCTACGAGTTAGACATCATGTTCTGGCCAGGATTTCTTCATCCTGCTGCTCTCCTCGTCCTCTCGTTCCTTCAGGGTTTTACTTGACTTTTATTACATTCAATTCACATGTTCTATTTATTTCTGTGACTCAGATGTAAAGAGCCGTTTTGAAGCTGATTTATCTGCAGCTTCAGTTCTTTGTGTCCGACATCCAAAAAGGCCACAACAGACGCCTGAAGCCGACACAAAGCCGGCTTTCTGTGTTGAGCGAAAGGAGCATTTCAAACAGAAGTAAGTCGGATTGGTTCCTCCTCTGAGGCTGAATGGGTGTTATCAGTGAAATCACCTGGTGGAGGATTTGGCAGCAGTAAAAACCTGCAGATGTTTGGCCATATGGCACATAAAGGCCCAGGAAGGTGTAAAGGAACAATTCAGTTTAAGTGGACCGCACGAGACTAAAGAAATGGGGGGAAGGAAAACACAGCAACACTTGCAGGAAGACCAAATGTTTTTAGCAGTAAAAGCCACATTTCTAGCTTGAGGTGTGTTCAGTGTAAAAACTTTAAATATTTTTGAGGTAGAACTGTTTCCTCTTGTTTCCAAAGTTAAGTTGAGCACGCTGGACACAATATTAACATGTGAGCCTTGAAGCTAGCAATCTAACCAACTAAAAACAAAGGCCAATCAAAGCATAAGGCTACCATATTTTCCTTTTCTTATTGTCAGCAAATACCACAAATAAACCAACTATGTGTAATACTTTTTAAACCTAAATATCCTAGAGATTGGAGTCTCCGTACAAAGTCGTGCTGTGCTGTGTTTTCAAACCCAAAGAGCTTTATTTTAAATTCTAGTAGATACTCCAACATTTCTAAAGATACCACATATGTCAGGCGACATATTGGGGAAATGTGTGTAAAATGGTGAACAATTAAATGGAAAAAACACGGAGTCTCTTAAGTATTCCTCTTAGTGTAAACAGCTTCCATGAAGGGCTGGATGGTACAACAGGTACAGAGTACATGATACTGCCTTATGGGGGAAATCAGGGTTCAGGAGGTTCAGACGTAAAGCTCACCCAGATACATCTGACACATCTGAATGTTTGTTAAGGAGCTGGATGGATGGAAGGAAACGTGAAGGCAGCATCGCTCCCTCCAGCTGAAGTTGATGTTATGAGCTGAACTTTCCGCAGCTGTTCTGGCGGTTTTGGACAAACACAGGAGCTAACAGCAGATCTGTGGAGCGTAGCAGCCGCTAGCATCGACGCCGTTCCAGGCAGCGAGCCGTTTACATCTGTCGCTGCAGTTGGACTTTCTCCTCAGCGCTGTGTGTGTGTTTGGCTGTTTGTTTGTTTGTTTGTCTGTTCTGTCTCTCAGCCACCTGTCACACGCAGTGATTTTACCTGGCGGTGAACGTTGCCGCTGGCCGAGCCGACACGAGTCTCTGCCTCGTCCTTTTTCTCGCAGAGGAAGGTCACCTACTTTTTTTGTTGATATCAAACTAGTGAGTTTCCAGTTTCCCAAACTAAAATATTTGAAAGTTTGAAGGAGACACTCAATGTTCCCAAAGACAGATAAACACATTCGAAACTAAGCAGTTCCTTGTTTGGGTATCGACTTTGAGAGATCAAAAACTGTCAAACACTGAAAGCTGGCTGGCATTGGATGCCTGCTGCGATTCGTACTCTTTACTTCTTTATGAGAAAGTTCAGAATTTCACCATCACAATTTGTTTTAGATTGTATTTTATTTAAAAGGGGGGTTTTTGTAGAAATCATGATAACATTCTTCAAAGTAAGGCATTGTAAAAAAGTATTGCTTTGGTATCTGTGCCAAACGTTGGGCATCGTATTTGCACTAGTAAATGGAAATTTTACAATAATATCCAGCCCAAGGTCCCTGTATCAAACCATACTGTTGGATTGTGTTGTGGTCATTCCTTACAAATATTTCACCTTCTTTCTTTAGAAATCAGGTTTTCTTTATTTGTGGGATGTAATGTTTGTGGTCATCTTCTTACACAGCCAGCCACATGAAAAACAGCAAGAGAAAGAAGGAGGTGAGTGTGGACGAGACTGACGCAACTTATAAATCAACATTATAGCATCAAACTGAGCCGCTAACAGCTAGTTAGCGACACCAACGCCAAGACAGTCTGTCCCATAGGTGGATATGTTTTACCACTGTCAAGTTTCACATTACAATTACATGAAATGATGTATTGTGATATATTAGTGCATTATGGAGAGTGACGAGCGTCCGTTTAGAAGAAAACTCCTTCAAGTTTAAATGTGAAAGGAAGCTTCACATGTGTAGCACCTGAATCCAACACTTGAATTTTACAAATTCAAATGCAGACATCTGAACCTGGAGGCCACTGTCACCATGTACTCTTTGATCTGATACAATATTATTATCACTTCATATTTGGCAAAACTGGTCAGCGATGAGCAACTTGGGCTGGCGTTAAAATGTTTTCTGTCATCACAGCCAAAAACAACATTTGTTTTTCCTTTTACTGGTGCTCCTACACACGCGCCAACCATCGCCTCACCAAACATTCAAGGCCACTAGTTTGTCCCATACACATGTTGTTGCCATGGAAACTGCTGTAAACAGTCCTGTCTCGCCTGCAGTCCTCAGCAGGGAGCTGACAGTAACATCTGAGAAGATCTTGTTATTAAAAATGTCATTTATTTGAACAGTATTTGGTGCAGAGCTGCAGCTGCTGCCTCTAGTTGGTGTTTTAATAATGGCGGCTGTGTTGATTGGCCAGTTTTTGCTGTCATTGTGGTGTTAAAATGTTCCCACGACAGAGGACACACTGTTTCTGACAGAATATTTCCACTCTGTTGTTTATGTTCTGATGTTTTTGGATGCATCATTTTGTTGTGTGATCGATTACTGACCAGAACTTAACTATCTGTGAAGACGGCTTGTTACCTGTGAAGTCAGGTTGTGTAAAGAGAAGCTGTGGATAAAATACTTGAGCTGACTCATCTCGATATGAGTCTCAGGTTTTGGAGCTGCAGTTAGTTCATCTGCAGGCTGCTGCTGCCCTCCAGTGTTTCCAGCAGCTGCAGCACCACTCGGATCTACACACTGAGACACAACTCTCTGATGGACTCACAGAGGCAGCAAAGGTCCCCGGCCGGAATCAAACCGGGGATGTACTGCTGTTGTATGGTATGCGTCTTAACCACTGGGCCACCAGGCCGAGCGACGTAGGTCTGTGCGGGCCTCTTCACCTGCTAGTTTGGTTCATGTACGTACAACAGTGCAAAGTAAGAAAAGGTCAGGGTGAAGCGGACTATAGATCGGAGGGTCTGGGTGTGGTGATTGATAAATAAATGCACTCTCAGTCAATCACAGACAGCTCATGGGGTTTATGTCCACTTGGAGTTTTAAAGGACGTGTGTGGTGAGTCAAAACAGCAAAACTCAAAGTATACGGCAAGCCTGGAGGGCAAAACCCCACCAGTGGTTTAATGCTGTGGAAGTTATACATGTACAGTATATATTTGTATATGTGTTGGACAGGAAGTGTAGGCTCTCTCCCTCCGGCGGTGCAGCTCGTCTGTAACAGCAGTTCATGTTTGAGTTTGTTTTGGGGAGTTGGAGTAAAAAGCGTTTTATTTGTAAAGTACGATATTATAACATAAATGTTACCGTCTTATGTGTTGTGCCAGAGTTAGCTTAAAGCTAAATTTAGTCTGCAGTCCCTTGGCATGTCGCAATTAAAACATCCACACAGTGATGGAACAACACTAAACAAACAAGACAAGACACATAATACAAAGTTACACAGAGTAGTACATCACACACACACACACACACACACCATTCGAGCATTTGTTGAAGAAATGAACATGTTAATTGCTGTTATCAGGCCTGAACAGATAACAAAGAAAGAAGTCTTGCCATTAAAGTCATTAAACGCCGTCACCAGTTTTAAATTCAACAGAATTTTGCCTTTTTATACCCGAGAAATATTTCAAAATGAGCAGGATAGTAACTCTGGACTGAGTCAGACTGGATGAAAGAGAGAATTAGTGAGAGAGAAAAGATAAACAACACAACTGACTTCATAAAAAGTAAGAAGTTTGTTAACTTTTCTTTTATGTTGCTGGACTTTCAGTCAGAATTAAGCAACAACAGCAATGAGATAACTTAACGTATTTAACGTAACATTTTAGAGCAATCTGCACCGACAGCATGTCTGACAACCCAACAGACAGCCGTCCAAACACCACAGACCCCCTACTTTATATATATATATATATATATATATATATATATGGACTATGAGCTGCAAGCTTCACTAGACAAAAAAAAAACCCAGATGGAAATCTGAGTGTTAACAGACTGACTCTGTTGAGCTGCTACTAAAAGTAGATCAGGAAGCTAAGCAACTTGTTCAGCTACTAAAATGACAATCTGCAGGTTGCAAACCAGAATCATAAAGTCGTGGAGCTGCAGGACTGGATGATACTAGACTGATACAGACAGTCATCATGTTAAAGATGTAAAAACAACCTCAGTCTCAATTCAGTATCAGTGAAAGTAAATGTAGGATAAAGACCCCGCACTTCTTAAACCAATCCTCCTCGATTCCTTATATAACTAACTATATATAACTTATATAACACCAGCAGAGATTCGAAATCCCAGATCAGAAAACAAACCAGTGTAATCAGTGTAAATGAATCACAAACAAAAGACCTTTTCTTGTTCCCTGTTTTCTTTTTTAATACAAACAACAGTTTATTTCCTCAGCCTTAAATCATATTCCAGCTCTTTCATCATCTGAGATGACTGGAACAAAATTAAACACCTGTTGTTCGAACACTGTTTCTGCGCGCCTGCTTTTATTTATTGTTTCTTTACATATTTCCATCGAGGCCCGGCTGTGTTTTATTCTGCAGCAGGTGAATCTACTTTTCCTCCTCCACATCAGCTCCTCCTGGGATTCACTCTCCGGCCCAAACATCCTCACACTTCTGCCAGAAATGAGTTTACACTCTGCTTGTGTTATTAGGGTTTACAAATAAAATACTAGTGCTGTTTTAATCGAGTTTTTATTGGATTTTTGGTTTCTCTCACATTCAGTAACTCACAGGTGGCACATTTAATAGCAAACTGTGCATTAGCAGCTTCTAGATCTATTTCCTGCCTCAGGGCTGCTGCTCCCACTTCTTCCTGTTTACTCTCCATCTGTGGGGGAAGAAAAGTGTTTGTTTTGCTCTTTTTGTTCCTCAGTAAATCTAACCTGGACCAGTTTGTCTTATAAATTAATATTTCCTCTACAGACTGAGATCGTTATAAATGCTCGAAGCTCATTGGAGAGAAACTTCCTAAAGAAAGAAGTGAACTCCTGCAGAGTCTCAGCACTAAGTTTACTAAAGAAATAATCACAAAGAGCTAGATCAAGCTATCTCAAGAACACACTGGAAAGCCACAATAGAAAAGACTATCAAGGGAATGCAAACATTTAACAACAAGATAAAGTACAAGAAAAGCGAAGGACGACTGAATACAAATGAACGAGTCTAAGGATTCTATACAAACTAGAAATAACAAGAAATCAAAGACATTATCATTTAGAAAAAGCCACTGTCTACTAAAAATTAAATAAAGGCGACTACTGAAGACAGATACAAAAACAATGGAATCAGTTCTTAAGAACAAGTACATAGCTTAATATTAAACAATATATCGGGCTAAAAAAGAATCCAAATATCTGGCTGCCCTTTTGACAGGTGCCTGAGGGCGCTCTCTGCTCATTAAGCACAATTTGATTCACCTGGACTTGACGGCCTAATAACCATTTAAGCTGGCTGGGGTCCATATCCAAGAAGGTAAAATCACCCTCTCTGTGTAACAGTACACAACACACTTTCCCGCTGTGTAAATATTGGTAGGCTTTTTTCATAGCCACCCCATCAACTCAACAAAATAATAGAATATGTCCCTGTTAAGTTACTTCTGAATATCTAACCAGCTAGCAATAGTTGACGAAGAGTTTAGGGGAGGTGGGATGACAAATGGGGCTGATTATGGCAAATACAACAGCAACAAGAAGACTTTCAAACAGTTAAACTTAGTAATGGCAAACTCCTGGAGGATAGACAGGGATGGCAGGTGCTTGTTAGCATGTAAAGTGACACGTGTTTGTAATTTGTACTAAGGTATACATGTATACCTTTGAATGTTTGTAGTTTTTAACAATGTGAATAGCTTTGTGATGAATTTGCTTGGTTGTTTTATCTCAGGCTAGTGTTTGCACGTATGTTCTTATTTAATATGCTTTGTTGTGATGACAACTTACTCCTATGGCGGGCAATAAAAGTAACTTTCACCTCTTAAAACTACAGAATTAAATCAGAGAGGTGATTGTAGTGTTTTGGCTCTGTTCCTGGCTGTCTAATGATTTCTACAAACCACGTCACAAGAGAGTCCCAAAGCGTCATCCACCCACCTTAGTGACAAACATTAAGCCTTCTAACTGCTCTCAGTGGTTCTTATTATTCCTCTGCATGAGGATGAGCACTGTGATGCTGCAGTCTGACTGATAATTCCCACCAACCTGTTGAAAACATCTCGTTCTTAAATCAAACCCAGTCGTGACGCAAAGACCACACATTGAGAAGGCAGCTTCATTTCTGTTGCTGTTTGTTACCTGAAGCTGCCACTAGGTCGTGCTGTTGTTAATGTTTTGGATGAAGGTTTATTTAACACTAAAGTGTAATGTGTCTTTCTAACATCAGATGGCGCTCTGCACAAAGTAAACATCTGAGCATCTACACACATTTTGTCACTTTAGTGAACATTGTATAGCCTCACTGTTTATTATTTGGAGGTTCACTCAAACCTTAGCCATCCATCATTCTAACCTTCACCAAAAAATAATCTTCATCCCAAAATAAGCAGTGAACTTTGTGAGGACCAAATGTTAGATCCCACAGAAAGAAGGCGAGTCCCCATAATGTCAGCAGATGTTTGTAGACACACACACACCAAACCTCCTTCACACAGCAGAGGAAGATTAACACACGTACTTGATGTAATTTGAGTTTTTTTCCCGTGAAGTTCTGAATGCTGTTTAATAAAATTTGATGTTTTTCCAATGAGGTTCTGAATGCTGTTTGAGTTTACATTTCTACACTTCAAATGACATGAAAGCATGACAACCTTTTAACAGTTAGGTTTAAACATGATACACACTTTATTGAAAAAGTTACAAAACTAACTTTCAATGGAAAATATTTCATAAAAGTTTTTCTTGATACAAAAAGTTTTACAAAAGACTATGTACAAAGTGCTGTTCATCTGGTTTACAGTTAAAGAAGCTACAAATAAGACTCTGGATAGAAGTTAAACTAATAACTTAAGAGCCACCTATAATTCATAATCATCTTAAAGTAGTGTACTATCAGGAGGTGGATTTCAGAGTTGGTGAACAGGGAAGGTCCAGACTGAGCTGCTCTACTGTCAATAAACACGTTTTCTTCCCTGCATTCAGCTTGTTTCTGTTTAGTCTTGAGGAAAAACAAAAAGACAAAGCGACGTTTCCTTCTGGTCGCCGGCTTGCTTTCTGTCTGACAGAAAACTACATAAACTATAGCCAAGTTTGTTACGACCTGACAGACTGCTTCATGAGACTGAGGGTTTAGTCTCACTGCTTTCAGGTGAGAAATAACCTAATAATAAGAACATTTTCAACTTTCAGATTCACCATCAATGTTAATTTCTACTGTGATTGAAGTTCCTGCCTTCACTTCCTGTTTCCCTTCACATCATTGTCTGTTTTTCCTCCACCATGAATAGTATTGTAATAGTAAATATGCAGCCTTCCTTCCAGTTTCTCTTTTAGTCTACAGACCCCTCTGTCTCTTTACTCCTTCCACCACACTTGAATCCTTTCATTTACAGTTAATTAAACCTGACTTTACGTGTCTGACGCTTCCTGATTTATTGATGGTAAAAATGCAACGAGTCCTGTAGCACCATTTTAACAGGATGTGTCATTTTCAACACAATTGGTCTGACGACGGTGATGTCATCAGTCAGTCTGTCCATCAGTCTAATCATTGATCCAAAGCTGATTAAAATGAAATGCACACATTTGACAACAACTCAGTTTGTTGTCTCACACTTTTGTACTTTAGGGTGCAATGAACACTGCTGCCTGTAGGGGGTGCCAGAGAACAAGAAGTGAGTCTTAGAGGCTGTGACAAACCAAAAAGTCCAAGTAAAGTCGTGAACAGACATATTCATCGTCAGAGGTGACGACTGATGCAAAGATGCACCTCGTTCACACATACGGATGCAAACGTAGCAGGCTGTCTCTTGTATTTAGCGTTGTTAAGATCGTAGTTTATTTCCTGAGTGATCGTTTTTCTCGTTAAAGTCACCCCGGAGAGAACTGGGTACCCCGTTTCCTGCTATGATAACACTTTTCTCCATTTTGTTCAAATCTTTTTTATGAAGTTGAAACTTCCTGAAACCCTTCCGTGTGGTGGCCAGAATGTTTATTAACGGGCATCACGTCTCCAGTCTTAGAGCCTGTATGTGTAAACGGGGTTGAACTACAAAAGCACCAGAGCAGTCAAAGTCATGTCAATAAAACATGTTCAACCTTCAGTCCTCTTATTGACACAGAAGTGTTGAAAGTGACACATCCTTTATATTTAAGATCTGATTCTACAAAAAACTACTTATCATGGCATTATTTACAATTCCAGTCATTTCCATCATATCAGTAAGTAAGTATTTTATCACGTAATGCCTCTGAAATCCCAAGACAAACCTCAAACACAGAAACTTGAGAAACCTTTTCTGTAACTTCCTGATCTGAGCCGCATCAGTCAGCTCTCAGTCTTTTCCAGTGTTCAATGAAATGACTTTACACTTATTGATAAAGTGCTGAGGGTGGAGCTAGGCCCGACCTCTTCTCAGCGCTCCCAGAGTTCCTTGGTGCGTTGCCTGCGGCAGCCGTGGCGGCGCCGTCCAGGCCCAGCGAGCGCCGGTACGCCGCAGAGAGTCGGTACAGGACGTCGGGCCGCGGGCCGGGGTGGGCGTCGGCCTTCTGCGTCATCAGCATCTCAAACAACGTGCTGACCTCAGACAGGAGGGTCCCGCCCAGTGGGCCGTCCTTCTCTGGAGTTTTACCTGAGAGGGGGAAGAGGAGAGGGAGGTGTCACTCTCTAAGAGCATTTTACGCTGAAATGCCCAAAATCCACAGGTTAAAGCTCCTCAGTTGTGAATATTTGTTGGTTTTCTTAGTCTTAATAAATAATAAACTTATATCTTTGTATTTTGGACTGTTGGCAGGACAACAGAATCCTTCGGTCCTCAGTTTTGTGTGCATGTAGTTATGAAATGAGATCAACAGTCATGTTCCTTGACTGAAATGACAGCAAAGCAAGAGTTCTTCGTGTTTTACCGAAGGTGGAGAAGGACGAGGAGTCCAGGCCGTCCCGGGGAAGGAGATCACTTTCAGGGGACGGAGGCCCATTGGGGACAAAAACGTTGTCATGGTAATCGGCCGTGAGCGGGAGAGAGAGTCTGGCCATCCAGGCTGGATCGTTGACCTGCGAGAAGACGTCATCTGCAGAGAGAGAAGGAGGGAGAGCCACAGAAGATGTTTGAACTGCACGTTTTCACCAGATCCTCGCCGTGAACGTGAATCACTGAAACGACGTGTTGGTTAATTAACGTCTGAAGAAATTGTCATTCTCAAATGTGTGGATTTGCTGCTTTTCTCTGATTTATATCTTTGTGAATATTTTTTTTTTTACTGGTCAAACAAAACGAGCAATCTTGGAGACCAACTTGTGATGGGAATGTTTGTGGCCAGGTATCTCAACAACTACTGACCAGATTTTCATGAAATTAACGGATCGTGTTCATGCTCCTCAGAGGTTTTTGATTTGACCTTTGACCTAGCATCACCCTCAGAACAAACTTTACATTCTGAGCCAAATCATGGCGTGTCCTGAACATTGTTGCCTATAGGGGATGCCAGCAGGAGTTTAGGTGGTTGTTGATATACTTGCTGTTATTTCATGTTGATTAATTAGCATATCCTGGTTGTGTGGGTCTGAAAGATACATGTCAGCAGATGAGAGGTGGGCCAGTACATCAGGATGGTGAGTAAAGTCAGCAGCAGAACAAAATACGACAACAATGTAAGAAAACTATGAAGAGAAACTAGTAGAGCTTGTCCCTCTGCCGCTGGTACTTCCGTACTCTCAAAGTAACTTTAGAGTAACTTAGTGTTTGCATGTTTAGTTATGTTTACGTTGTGCAAAATTGGAAGTTCTCAAGGAAGATACTGAGGAGGCCAGGGAGGATTCGGCTCTGATCTGCCCCCCCAATGGATCTGCTTTGCAACCATCCAGGTAGACACAAAGTACGCAGGCAAGTAAACAAAGCAGCAGCTTGCCTTTGCTTATGCTTGGGCAAAAAGCAAGTATACGACGAGGCTGGGTCTTAAAGTCTTTACAACAACATAGACCCTCACGGCCCAAAATCAGGTTTTGTGATTGCATTTAGCTTCTCTCTAACTGCTGGCCGAGAACGAGGCAGGAAGAGGAGAAGGAAACGACACAGTGGTTTTATCTGGCTGCTGTCGACAGGCTTTTCCTGCCATCCATGGTGTCCCGCGCGCTCCGAACGCACGGCTAAACATCACGTCCACACAGCCATAAAAAAAAAACCCTCTTGGCCTGCTCGCTGCCTCCAGTCTGACATTCCAGTCACTGTCAGAGGCGAAAACACCGGGTGTGTCTGAGTGAAAACACACAAACTGAGTCTGAGTCACAAACAAACAGATCCAAGATAATTATACGTCTCATTTCATTTATTCATTTACTGTAAAACACACTGTCTACTAGACAAAATATGAAAAGAAAACTGAAATCCCTTGTGTTTAACACCCTAATTTTCTCTGATCTTGTCCTCATCACTTCCTGTTTATGACCTGTTCTTCCTGGTTGTGTCTAGAGCTATTTAAATTTCATCTGATCTAATTTAATCTAAAAACGATGAAAGAGCTTCTCAGCATGTAGCTGGAATCAGTTCATGCATGGGGAGGAATACATAAGGAAGGTGAGATGAGAGGAAACAGTCACCTGTCACTCATGGAAATAGATTTAAGAGAGAATTATATCATCAATATAAAAGTGATGTGTTCAGTTTCTAGTATGTAACGAGCTCTGTCTGTACACATGGAGACTTATTTCTTTTTATGTTTAGGCGGTTTGAAACTTCTTTATGTGTTCTTTTAAAAACCTGAAGCTGCTTCTACTCTCTGACTGCAGATCTCTTCACAGGTCAGTTTGGAACCGATTCGAAACAGACCGATCTACCTTATTCACTTAAAGTCCGAATTAGAGCCCAACCCATACTGGATTTATATATTTACTACAATACTAACGACTTATCAAACACATGCTCCTCTACAGATTCAGTAAATGCTCTAAAACTCTTTAGATGATGTCATTGATCTGAAACATGGCTGTATTTAGAAAGACCACATTTATTGAATGTAAAATGTGAATGTAACCAGTGACTGCAGCCATCAGGTTAATGTAGTGGAGTAAAAGTTCCCTCTCAGCTCAGACTGATCAGCCTGCTGAAGAGCTGCGGTCCCTTTCATCTAACCACAACCAGATGCAGAGAATTAACTTACTAACACACACACACACACACATATATATATATATATATATATATACAGTCACAGTGTGGCACAGACCGCCCCTGGAGTTAACCCCCCTCCCGTTCTTTCCTCCTTTTGTTTTGGCAGTATTTCACCACAGACCCTCCAAACACAAAATTCTCTTTCAATTACTCAACGCATCGAGTCTCAGCAGATCCTTCAGAGATAAAAAGTCTGCTGCTTAAAACCAACGTTCACGTTTGTCCCCGTGTTTAACCTGTAAATTAAACCATTTTATCTGGAGATCAGATGTGAAGACTTCACTCAGGCTGGTATAAATCTTCTGCATAAATTCACAGTACAGAACAACAAACCTGATGTAAGTAATATGAGGATGAGACGTCGGTATCAGCCAATATAAGGTTTAAAAAAAGCAATATATATACAGTGCTGCTTTTACCTAACTTATCCTGAGATTCAAGACTGAAAGCTTGTTTTGATTTGTACAAAAACACATCAGGTTCAGCTTTGTACGGCACAAAAAGAGAAATCCAGGACTTTAAAGGATAAGACGTGCATTATTCTATGTTTGTTAGTGTATATGTGTTCGTAGATATATTTATTGTTAATAAATACAGAATACCACCAGATTTGTCCTTTAATCTTACCATGTTTTCTCTTCAGCCACGCACAAAACACAACTGCCTGAATGTTGTTTGGTAAAACCCTCAAACCACAATGGTGGATTGTAATATTAGTGAGTCTCACTCTGACTCCAAACTCTAATAAAAACACATGAATAGCAAGAGAATATGTCTTACACATTAATGTGGTAAAATATGACACGACACCATCATACACTTATATTTAACAATAGCACACAACCACAGCTAAAGAAGAAAACACACAAACAAATGCTCACACACACAGTCACACACTCTGCTCTCAACACCCGTTACATCATCTTCAGAGCTGAACAGAGTTTGTGTTTTTATGATTCATCACGACAGTCCTGAAGAAGAAGAAGAAGAAGAAGAAGAAGAAGAAGAAGAGGAAGAAGAAGAAGCAATTACAGGCCAGAAGAAGAGTTAGAGAGAGAGAGAGGAATGTGTTGCTGCGACGGCTTCATCAAAGCTTCAACAACACACACACACACACACACTGAGGTGTCACAGTACTCTGGTGTGAGTTACACTGATAATACAGCCTGCAGGGTGGAGGTGAGTCAAGCATCACACACACAACACAACTCACTCCCACTCACTCTTTGTTTCTCTCTCTCCTGTCATCAAGTAAAGCTCGCTCTACCATCATCAGGCGGTAAGCCCCTCTTCTCGCCTCAGGGCTATGACCACCACAATACCAGGAAGAAACACACACACACACACACACACACATCTACTGTACACACCGGGTACTGGCCTTCCCAGCTAAACAATAAGCCGTAAGTGTGTTTCATGTTTGGCAGATAAAACTTCTCAGTTAGACTTTGGAAAGATGGTGGTCATGGTTTAATAATTAAAATGACAACATCCACTGAAATGGACCAGTGCCAAAACTATCTCATCCAAATTTGGCCTGCATAGCTAACATGCTAATAACACCACATGCTAAAGACAGCATACGAAATAGCTTTACTAAGATCACAACACTTTCATAACAATGTCATACCAATAATATTAACATGCTAATATTACTAACGCGCTAATAACCCAACATGCTAACAACATGAGTATGCTAATAACACTATAATAGCACAAGCATGCTGATATGCTACCTGCTAACAACACCAACATGCTAGTAACACTATCTGCTAATAACAAGATGCTTATAAAACCAATAACAATTACATGAAACTATCATGCTAACACTAACATGCTAGTAACGCTATCATGCTAACAACCATAACATGCTAATAACACTAATATGCTAACCATAACATGCTAATAACACTAAAGTGACATATTAACAACGCTATCATGAACATAATCATGCTAATGAGATTAACAAGCCAATACCACTGACATGCTAGTAATGCTAGCACAATAATAACACTGACAAGCCAAAACTTTCTGTTGGACTGATAATATTCAGTCTTGCTGTTGGTGTTTTTTTGAAGTAAACTGATGAAACTTTGAGTTTTGGGGAATTCTCGTGCATTAAAACGTCACATTTAAAGACAAAGAAGCAAACATGTTTATCAGCTGTTTGAATCTTAGAAACATACTACGAGTTGTAGTAAGATATGGGTGGAGCATGTGGGTGGATGTGGATGTATAACCTGCCACTGTGTTATTTCCTCCTTTCTTCCTGTTTTCTCCATTTGTCAGTGTGTGTCCATTGTAAGTGACCAGTCTGTATGTTCTGCAGGGGTCGAAGTTCAGCTGCTTTTGTCCTGATGAATCAGAGAGTTTTACCAGGAGGTCGCAGCTAAACTCAGCGACACCAGTTGAGTTTACAGAGTCAACAATAGAAAGACAGTACAAAGTCAAACAATGCAGAGACGCACAATAACTGTGTAAGGAAAACTACAATGATACGACAGATATTGTGCATAGTTTTCCATTTTTCAGAAGAGGATTAAACTGTTTTTGGACATTTGTGAAAACAGCATCTAAGCTTCAGGCCTCTGGATGGGCATTTTCAATGACATCAGTAGAGCTGAGACATGGAGGATGTCAGTATACCCTACGATTATTGATACTAAGTGCTTTTCCCCCCTTTTTCGACCATACAGTGCTATCGATTGAATCTGTCTCTCCCTTTATAACATTCAGCATTTGGGACAACTCATTGTGCTAGTTTGTGTTTCACAAGGAAAGTGGAAAGTTACTTTTCATGTATGTTATTTTGACGTCATCGGCGACTCCTGCACACTAAATCAAATGGTAAATGATCTCAACCTTCACGGTTACAGCCAAGTCTCATTCACTCACACATTCACACACCGATGGCAAACAAGCTCCCATTCAAGGCGCTGGTCTCCATCAGGAGCAACTTAGGGTTCAGCGTCTTGCTCAGCGACACTTCGAGAGTGTTATCGTGTGTTCTTGTGTTAGTGTGTGGGTACCTGGGCTGTTGAGCAGGTTGTTAAGCCCCTCCTCCAGCTGAGGGTCTATGGGTGAGTCTCTTCCTGGTTCCCAGTCCACGTCCCCAGCCTCGCTCTCACCGTGTCCACTATCTTTTGTGCTCTGCCAATCAGAGCAGTCCTGGCCTCCATATCTGCACACACACACACACACACACAACTGTCAGAAAACATAAAAAACAACACCTCTCTCCAACAAAACATGCCCCCAAAACACAGAGAGGATCAACAGTCTTAGTCACGTGTCATCAAGTGTTTCGTTTTCTTAATCCATAAATAAAGAAAACTGTGATATGACACGCGATCTTTGATTCATAAAAAGAAAGGAAAAAGAAAAAGCGGTACAAAAATAAAGGATTAAGAAATGTACTACTTGGTTTGAGACAACTAATGCAAAAAAAATTTATTTTTGCGTTCAGAAGTTTTTTGGAAGCAAAACTTAAAAAAAGAGAGAAAGGAAGACTTTCTGGTTTCAATCAAAACATGAAACAGAAACTTTTTTTAAAAATATATATTATCCAAATTTCCACAATCCGGCTTGTCGCAGATTTTTAATTTTTTTCTCAGAGGAACAAAGAACATAAATCCTGATAAAAAGCGGGCAGAACTTAAGATCAGAGGTTTGGTGTGGTGAGATAAGATGGTGAGGAAATTCCTGACAAATGACAAAACCAGTGATAATCACAAACACACACACACACCTATAAACCTGTACAGCGGCAGTATCATCGTGTGTAGCTGCAGGCGGCCTCAGACAGGAAGTGCCAGTCAGATAAAGACGAGTTAGTCACTCCGAATTAAACATCATTTTATATTAAAGATTACACTGAAGATTAAAATCTTCTCTGATTGTGAGGTGAGATAATTCCATGTGTTTCAGTTCAAGCTACTTTATTATTTTTTCAGGGATGTGTTAAAGAAAAACTTGTGTTGTGTGTGTGTGTGTGTGTATTTGCCTTGAAACTGTGCCCTGTGTGTATCAAGGTGATGTCAGATCTAATCTCATCGCCACGGCGACGCTGAGGTAGCTGCTTCCTGTCAGAGACTCTGAATCACTCAGATAGAGCTGCTATAACCTGCCTTTTCACACACACACACACACACACACTGACACGCTTTGGGGGGGTTATGAGACACTCTTCCTGTGACATTGAGTGTTGGACTTTGTGTCCTGTTTGTCTGTTGCTGTTATTTCAGTCCCAGCAGGTCAGTTGGTCAGAAACACTGAGGAAGACGTTTATCAAGAGACGGTCACTGTCTTTTACCCTGAAAATGAAAGATGCTGGAACATTTTACAAAAGTGGACCGAGGGCTCTGTCGGACCATATCACAACTACGTGTTTCTGAGTCTCTCTTTTTCCACGCAGCTATCTGAAGGCAGCAGACGTATGATAAATAATGTAATAGAGACTGGACCATCTTGAAAATGATTGGATGCATCTCAAGAGGCTCGTTTTGTAAACAATCAAATCTGTTTCAATCTGCAGCTTCCACTTTGAAACATGGCGCACCGCAGCACAGTGCCATTAAGCACAGCTGGGTTTATCACCAGGCTGCGACAAAACAACCACACACACTCCTGCATCGAGCTGTCTGGTGGGTTGATAACCTACAATTTATATAGAGATGTTTGATTTTATAAAAAAGAAACTGAACTGTCCTGGTTCAGGAAAAAAAACCCATCTGTGAGTTCTTAAAAAAAGGGGGCCTTCCCCTTTCATGTCCGACCGTCCTGCTATCAGACGCAGCCTGGTTTGATCAGAGAGCGCAGCAGCGATCACAGTCTGAAACCTGCAGCCAGCTGGCTCTGAAACAAACCTCCGGTGATGAAGAGCGCGATGGAATAGAAGAGGAAAGAATCAAGTTGGAGCTTGTACAAGGTCAGCAGGAAGAGACCGTGGTTGTGTTTAGCGACCTGTGTTAAAGCACTGCCCCATTATTACCACCTTTACGTGAACTTTCACCAACACAGACACAATATTCCACACATGCAGGCTGAGGATGTGATCAACACAGTTAACACTTTGCACTCGAGCCACAAGTATCGCAGTTTTAAATGTAATCTGTAAGAAAAGTGAGTCATCGTCTGACATGTTCGCTGTTGCATCATGCCTACTAGAAAACAACATCATGAAGTGTGTTGGTGGTGAAAAGAGAAAAACCACAAACAGCCACAAACTGAACCCAGCTTTTCTGTAGTTATTGTCTTCATTTTGCAAACCTCAGACTGAGAACCACACGAGACAGACAGTGGGAGGTCCTCCTCACCACATTACATAAACTTACAGTGAAATGAAAAACGACTTTTAACAGTACAGTCAATGACACATACTAGCTTTCCTGCCCTGCTATTGACTTTACACCTAAACATCCAAAGTAAATGTTCTCACAAACTCTGGTTTATTTATATCAGATGAAAACTATACATTAACAGTAAAGTTTGTTTTTATTATCCACTGAAGGAGCTTTTGAGTTCGGCTTTGCTGTGTCTGTACTTCAGAGGAGGAGGATGGAGGGTGGGGGGGGGGACATTGACAGACGAGGAGGAGTCGGACTGACCTGCCGTTGCGATGAGAATATTTGTTCCCCCTGAAGTTGGGCCTCGGCTGCAGCTGACCCTGCCGGAGGAGAGAGAGGAGCTGGGAGATCTGCTGCAGGGAGGGAGAGGAGGGATGAAGGTGAAAGAGAGAGGGGGGGATAATGGTTAGAATAAGGACTTCACACACTATCTGAAACCATGAACCACCTTCCCAGTGAGCACTCTTGACACCTGTAGATGTTACATATGAGATTCATATTGTGCTTTGATGCCCCCCCCCCCCCCCCCCGGCCCTACGCTCCTGCCTAGGAGCTCCACAGGACAAATCATCTCCTGCCTCTTTGTTGTTTCTGACTGTATTAATCTGTGAGTGTGTATTTGTGTTGGTTTAGCTGGTTGACGCTCAGGTAGAGAGTGAATAAACATTTTCTTTCTTTTACTTTTTTAGTGTTACAGTGTGAGAACCGAGCGGCTGCGTCCGTCTCACTGCTCAGAGCTTTCTGCTGACAGCTCTGTTATATAGCGGATACACACTGCACACCAGGGAGGAAACACACACACACACACACACACACTGGGGAAGGTAAGCGTGGGTGTGTGTGTACTCGCAGGCTAATATATGACTTTGTTGTAGCCATGACATTTGTGTGTTTTTGCACGTGCATGCTGCTGCAGCGACAGGAAATGGCTTCTACGTAAAAGCCTATTCTTCTCTGGCCAGTTTCCTTCTAGGATGGGCTCCGAAATATGGACGAGTGGAGGAGGTTTGTGTGTGTGTGTGTGTGTGTGTGTGTGTGTGTGTGCGTGTTGAGGTGGAGGTGAACAGTAAATCCCCCTCCTAACCAGCGTTCAGCAGGCCTCTTCCTCCACGACCTCGAGGGAGAAATGTCTGAAGCCCGAGTGCCAACTGGGCCGACTGGGAGGGTAGAGGAGAGGGGGATGCTGGGTAAAAAGAAAAAGGCCTCTTCCTCTCTGTAATGGGATTCACGTGAGGTTGTCGGACCTGGCCGAGCTCTTTGTTCTCTGTCTGCTGGGCGTTGGCAGCAACTTTTGCCCTCAGTGAGGCGGGTCTGTGTTTTAACCAGCGCAGCGTTTCTACAGTGCAGAACTGTTCAAACTGATGCCAAGACGATGTTCTGAGCTAAGTTGTATCTGAATGTTGGTGGTTTTGAAGATCTAAATGGGTTCTCTTACCTCCTGAAACAGAACCCAACAGTGGCTTTGGTCAAGCATTGTTCAAACCCGCAGAACTCCCCACCAGTCCCACAGAGAGAAAGCAGATATGTAACGCTGAATCTTGGTGAAATGTGTATAAAATGATGCAGAAACATCTAATCTTCTATATCCAGTTTCTTGTGGTGAAAAGTAAACCTCTGTTTAGGCCATTGAAGAGGGACTTTCATACTTTTCATTCTTCTTTGTTTTACCAGTCCAACATGACTTTAACACTTCTGGTCTGTCAATACGATTTGATTTTGTCCACATTACCTTAAACATGATGAATGAGTTGCATTTAATATTTTAACTTTCCTCATTTGATTAACTAAAATATTGCATCTATGTCCTCTGATTGTATTTACGCCATAAGAGGTTGACAGATTTGTGTATTAATGCTTAATTTTAAAGGATATTATTTATGTTATTCTATACTTTTCTTATTGTTAACAAATCCCATGAAAAGACCAAATGTGTAGCTTTACTTTTAAAACATGGCTGGTCACTGTAGGTTTTAGCAAGACTCAGACAAACTTGACGAGTCTAAAGATGCACCCAGAGCACATCAGCCAATCCATTACAGTTTAGTAACCAGCCCGTAGAAACTACTATGGATCCGGGTTGAATCCAGGTTAAATATGAAGGACAGCTCGCACGAGGCCAATATCAAAAACATCTGCCCTCAGATAAAACGCAGCCGGACACAAATGTAACCACAAATTGATTAAACAAGACTAAGTTTTGGTAAACTCTGTTGTGTTTGCAGTTCCACTCTAATGGTTAAATCTGTGTACATTCAGTATCTGTGGCTGACAGACCGTGCTCCGGCTTAGAGGTGCTGTTTTTAGCCTGATCTGTTTTTATTTCCCGCTGCAGAAGTTCAGTTGGTAAAAGTGATTTTTGGGTCATTTGTAAGTGACAGAGCAGCGTGTCAGAGTGGTGTTAGTTTACACTACAAACACATCACAGCTTACTTTAGCTGGCCTCACCCCCCCTCACCCTCCTCAGACCCCCTGTCCTACAGAGTAAGAGGAGTTAACCCCCCCCTCCTCCTCTCCTGGTTTCAATATGAATCTGATATGTGATATTCAGTAAAAAGGACTGTCAGAGCTTCTCGGGGGGGATTACTGTGTGTGACACATGAGCACCTGAATAAACTTGCTGCCTTTTGGCTTCACAGTCATCCGTCAGCTAGTTATACCCCCCCCCCCCCCACACACACACACACACACACACACACACACACACCTCCACCCAACTCCAGCCTTCAGGCTGTCTGAGTAAGTCATCATACAAGAGGCTAAAAAAGCAGAGAGGCTGCTGGGAAAATGTAAGGGAAGCTGGTCTGTGTGTGTGTGTGTGTGTGTGTTAGCAGGGTGGGGGTGGGGGGCTCTTACTCTCTACTCTCTAATGGACTTCACTTCAGATTAATCTGAAAGCCTGCAGGGGGAGACTTAATTACTCCAACACTAACTGTAAGCACATGTTGAAATGAATGTGATCACACATTTTAGATGGAAGTAAATGACATTTAAATGAGAGGCAGCAGCGGCGCATTACTCTTAATGTCTGAGATATAGTGGAGAATGTAAATAAGACATTTAAAAGTCATCATGCAGGTTCAGTTAAATCATTAATGCAATGCAAATGGATATATTTGTCATATCAACTTGCAGTGAAGTTACTTTTTGCCTTGAAAACAACTTCAGAAGCAAGCTTGTTGTCATGCTTCCCAGCATGCATTGTATTTGAGTTAACTCTCCAGAAACTCGTCTTTTTATGCATGTAATGAGTCATACAGTCTTGTCTCTCTGGCCAAACAATGTTAACCATGAAGACACTTTAATATCTACATGATGAAAAAAACTGAACCCTAAACCCATTTACTTCTGTGAGTAAATGTAACAGGAATGCAAATCTGAAAGTTCTTTAACTCAATAACATCCACATTAGATCTAAGAAACAAAGTTTTTACAAACTATGTAAGTTAACTTACTTCCTTGGAAATTAATAAGATACCGCGACTCACCTGCACTTCTGGGGAAGCAGAGGAAAGCTCAATGGAGTCTCCAAACGCAGCCATGGACAGTCGAACCAGGTTACGAAGCATCTGCTGATGTTCTGCATCGTGGCCCCCTCGTCCTTCCGAGTTCTTCGGCCTCCTAAGAGTCGCCTGAGATGCTGAACTCAGTGCTTCTGCCTCTTCCCCTTGAGCGTGAGTCTGGAGCATGAGTCTGGTGCTTGAATGTGAGACTGAAGAGGATGATGAAGGGTTCCTGGCTTTCCGAAGAGTCCGGTATGATGTGGCAGGCGTCAGAGGCAAACTACCATCAAGTTCAATGTTTCCAGGTTTCCGAAGCGTTCTGCTGTAGTGGGTCATAGGTTGAGTGGCATCCCCTTCTGGGTAGCCTTGGGAATGGAAGCTTGTGTTCATGACTGATGGTGTTAAAGTATACTGTCTCTCAGTTTGTTGATCCTCTGACAACACTGGAGACGGAGCCAGTGGTTGGGCTTCACTATCATCCTCAGGAGGCTCCTCCTTTCGCCCTCTTATGACCGGAATTAGCTGGATATCAGACTTCCTGATGTTCTTCTGTGGGCGCCGCGGGTGGCGGGTGTAGGTTGACTCGGCCTGTCTGCAGTTGTAAGCCCTGTTGTCCCGTTTCTCTGGGCGGCAGAATGTTGTCACCAAAGCAACAGCCAACAGAAGCAGCAGGCAGGTGGCACCCAAGCAGATTGCCATCATCATGGTGAAGCTGAGTTGTCCGCGGTTACCAGGTGATGAGTTCTTCAGATGGTCCTTGAGATTGATGAAAGTAACCTCCAGAGTTGCCTTGGTGGCCAGGCTGGGACTGCCCATGTCAGACACAGCAATGTTCACCTTAAAGGTTTTCCCAATTAGCTCAGTAGCATTCGTGGTATTAACAAACAGCTGGCCTGTAGTCTGATCCAACCAGAATAGTCCATAGGGGTTTCCGTCAGTGATGAAGTAGTTGAGCTGTCCATTCAGCCCCGAGTCTGGGTCTTCGGCCTTGATGGTGGATGCGAGGAATCCAACAAGTCCCTCTCTGACTGAGTGATTGATTGGCAAAGTAGTGGATCCCTCTTCCATGTCATTCCCCAGCTCAGTCACAATTTCCCCCTTGTCTGCATTGACAGGTACACTTAGAGAAGCCATACCCTTTCTGGGTTTTGGTTCCTTGATGACTGGGTAGTTGTCGTTCACATCCTGGATGTCGATTTGCACAGTGGTGGTGCTGGTGAGAGGTGGATAACCCTGGTCAACGGCCTGCACAATGAAAGAATAGGTGTGGGATTCCTCGTAGTCTAGAGGATGCTGGACGCTTATGACACCACTGGTCTGGTGGATAGAGAAAGACTCTGAGTTAGTTTCCACTTCATTGGAGTTGCCTATGAAGTAGGACACTCTTCCGCTGAGCTCCAGGTCAACATCGTGGGCTTCAACTTTGAGAGCATGGTAGCCTGCCATGTTGTTCTCTTTGAAGGAAGCCTTATAGATAGAGGTGGAGAACACGGGGGCATTGTCGTTCTCATCCAGAACATGGACAGGCAGGTGTTTAACACAGGACAGTGGGGGATCTCCATAATCCTGAGCGAGGAGCGTGATGTTATACTGCATTACCTTCTCTCGATCCAGACTGCCATTGGTAACAATCATGTAATTGTCACCATGGATACGTTTAAGGCGGAAAGGGCCAGATCCTTGCTGAATGTGTGCTCTCACTTTGCCATTTTCTCCTGAATCTGCATCAGAGACCATCACCAGAGCAAGGAAGGTGTCCTCTAGTGCTCCTTCCAGCACAGTTGCCACAGGTGAGTTGGGTGGTGTCCAGGTCATGTGTATCCTTGGTGCGTTATCATTTACATCTCTTAGCTTGACGTGCAGTTTGCAGTGCGTGGGGATCGCATTGGGCCCGCGATCACGGGCCTGTATGATTACTTCATAAGAGTTCTGGGCTTCGTAGTCCAGAGGTGCTTTGAGACTTACGGCTCCAGTTTGAGGATCCACATAGAAGATCCTCTTTACCTCTGGACGTGTGTGCTTACTGAGCGAATACTCCACTTCCCCGTTGGCACCCTGGTCTGGGTCAGTGGCTTTGAGGTTGATGATGGTTGTTCCACGGGCTGTGTCCTCAGGTAGCTCCACAGTGGGAGTGCTGTCCTCAAACGTGGGGCTGTTATCATTTGAGTCCTGAATATTAACACGGACTAATGTACTTCCAGACTTGGGGGGGTTCCCTTTATCCCATGCCATCAGGTTGAGGTCGAATGAGGCCTGAACTTCCCTGTCCAGTTCTTTGATCACCACCAGCTCTGCCTGTTTTGTTCCACCTGGAGCGACTGTCACATCCAGAGCAAAGTGTTGGTTGACGGACAGCGAGTACGTCTGGAGGCCATTAGGCCCTGCATCAGGATCCACTGCCCGGTCCAAAGGGATTCGCATCCTGAGGCTGGCTGTCTCTGAGATCTCCACTTCCTGCAGCGTGCTGGGGAAGGTGGGACTGTGGTCATTCTGGTCCATCACCTCCACGCGAACCCGCAGGCAGTTCACAGCACCACTTTTCCTGTAGAGGACGCTGAAGGCCAGCTCGCACAGGTCCGACCCCCGGCACAGCTCCTCCCTGTCCAGCCGGCCCTGGGTGGAGACGACACCTTCTCGAGTGCTGACGGAGAAGGGAAGGGCTTTCCCGTGCTCCACCACCTGGAAATCCTCCAGAGGACCACTTTCGTCCCTCTGCCGGAGGTCGTCCACCAGACGTCCGACCCGGGTTCCCGTCGGCTGCTCCTCCCAAACCCGGTACTGAATAGTTATTGATGACGGCTCAGAGGAGTGTGCGTCAGAGCAAAGACTCAGAACCAGAAGCAGAGCCAGCAGCATAATGATGTAAAGTAATCTCCTGTCTACTGACTAAACAGACATTTCTAAAAATCACTATAAAGAAAAAGTTTTTGTTTTTTTTTACTTTAAAATTCTAAAATACTTTCAAATGGTCGTCCTTTGAAATAAAAGTGAAAAATCCCCTTTCTATCTGTAACACGCATTATATAAAATGATCCAATTTTTCTTCAAAATAATCTACAGTTTCTTCTCACAAAACAAACCCCAACCACAACCAAACCAGTGAAGAAAACTGTTTGTTTTATAAAGCAAATACCTAGAAAAAAAGAAACCTCCAGCCTGGACAGGAGACAATTATAGAAAGCTATAATTAAGATATCATCCTCTCTCTGTTCATAGACTACAAGCCTCTCTCTGCCTGCTGTTGTTACTCACTCATACAGCTGCTGGCGTCCAGCCTCTCACTTCATCCTCCTCAACTCAGAGAAGTTTTGCTCCAACTGAGAAAGTTTGGATGTGGGTTTCCACATGCTAGCGGAGCCCCAGCCAATCCAGAGGGAGGAGGAGGGTCACATGCAAATGTATCCAGACTCAACACAAAGAAAATCCCTCCTGCCCCGAGGAAACTCACCACAACTCTGGAGTGCTTTTAAAGTAACATGACACCGCCTCCCCGTCACTTAAAGCTCGTCTCCCCCTTTCTGTCTGCATAAACTCATCACAACCTGCAGTCTGGGCTCTTAAATCATTTGGAAAATTTGTGTTAAGTGAAATCCCAGTGGGATTAAAGTCCACAGCGGAACATATATTTGTACTCCACCACAGAGACGTATGATCTGGCCTTCAACAATATAAATACAGATGGGAAGATAAGCTGTCGGAAAATACGACATAAGACTGCTTTGCGTTAAACTCAGAAAGGCTTTTTGCTCTGAGTATAAAGAGTCCTATAAAGAATTCCTGTTCCTTAAATCAAGTTTGATGTGTCAAGTTCATCCAACACAATGACAGCTTTCTCTTCTTTGAACTCACAGCTGTTTGTTGTTTTTACTCGAGAAAACTCGTCCTTGAAGATTCAACCAGCTATGAAGCGAATGCTCAAAATTCAGAAGCATGTCCTTAATGTGACAAAACCCACATTCCAGCTTTTTCCCCAAATATAATTATGAAGAGTTAGAGCGCTCATCTCTAACCACAGGCCACAGAGGTCAAAGCATTTCCAGCAAATCATGGCAGGAGCTTTTCAGCTCAAAATGGACCATTTCTGGCTTCAAGAAAAAGTTTCAAGTGAATGTTTGTGAAGTTTCTGGAAGCGTCACGTAAGATATAAGTTCACGATGTGTTTGATTAACTGCAATATTGACAAATGACAAATATTAGTATAAATTAATGACTGATGGGCAAACAGATTTCTTTTTCTTTGAGAGGTCGAGTTCACAATAAAGTTTGAGCTCAGGAGACATCGAAGAGGACGTTTGCAAACTTGAGTAAATACTAATACTCTTGAGGCTCTTTCAAAGACTGTGGAATAAATGAAATGATACAGTATTTCAGGTGTAAATACTGTGTAAACAGTATATTTCTGTCTCTACTAGTAACCTGCAGACACCAAGTTAAAACCATTAAAACCAGTTAGAGCTCAACAGCTGCAGATCCACTGAGCTGAATGTCTTCCCAGCATGCACAGTGCATATTTTTTCATTTGGTCCCCAGAATATCCTGCAGGCTGAGAGAGAATCAGGCCGAGGATGGTTCAAGCGTATCGCTTTCCCCTGGGCTCCGAGGGAGGGGGGACTGTTTTAAACATAAAGACATCAGCACCGTCATCTGCCGCTGAAAGATTTCCACTGCACAGAGAGTCAACAGAGAAGAGCAAGGCACTACTGACGGGGTTCAATTCCTAAATATACGAGAATACAGGACTCACTGTGAGTCATAAAACCCATTCACAGTTGGTTTAGTTCAGTTCAAACAAGCGGTTGCAAAGTGAAAAAGCAAAAGATAATGTGATAGAATTAACAGAAAAAATCTGACAGAAGAGCTAAAAAGCAAACGCTGATGTATGGGAGAATAAAATCAAAGACTTGGGGTGCCTGACAGTGGACCACAGCG
>NC_092189.1:22948332-22965832 GCF_043641665.1 Enoplosus armatus | reverse complement strand
GCTCAGTGCCCACACCGACACTGAAAACCATGGCAACCATAAGTTAAAGCATCAGAAGCTGCTCTCTGTACAGCAGAAACACAAGTAACACATCTGTCTGTTAAAAACCTTCAAAAACAATAGTGTATTATTGTCATGTTATTTATAACATCTCGAGCTCGACTGGTAAGCAGGAAACAGGTGTTTTACAGTCGTACAATTGTATTTTTTAAAAGATCACATTTGCCATAAACCCTTTATGATTCTTCTTTCTTTTCATTTTTTCCTACATTAACAGATTTAGTTTTATGTGACCTGGAAAAACATTGCCCTCTTTCTGTTTTGTGCTGTAAGATAATCCAAAAAAGCCCCACCAAGTCTGACGTGGCTTGCATAATTTTAGTAAAATTTGATGTAAATATAATTTTAACCCTTTCATGCATGAATTAAAAAAAATTTAACTTCATTTTTTCCAAATGTTCATTTTTCAAAGTTCTTCACATGTCCACTCGAGTGGACAGCATGCGTTTGAGTTTTCAACTGAAGAAATATGTATTTAACACTCCAATGAATAAAATTTTAACAATTGTGTTGCTCCTTAGTTGTTACTTGATGTTACCAAATTTTATTTACCTGCAAGGGTCTCCTACTATAGAAGGACTGGCAAGGTATTCCTGAGCTGCTCAGCGTTTCTGGCCGTCCGTTGACCATCTTGGTTTTGAGACATTTGTGTTGCACTTACAACGGCTGGCCGGTGGGTGGCAGTGTATGGGATGACGCTCTAGCGTCCACTGTGGTGGTTGATGTGCAACTATACCATTAAAACCCATTCATGTTCAAGAAAACAGCTTTTGAATAGCTGTCCAAGGGTTAAGATACATCCATGTCAACGAAGGAGGAAAACATGTATTTAAACTTGTCAAAGTGACTTAGCTCAGGCCCAATTTTCACTCTACATTGTTTTGACATGGCAGTAACATCTGCATTGTGAAAGCCTTCGGGGACAGCAATGAAAAATACAAAAGAAAGCAAAAGAGTTAAAGACAGAGAACACACAAAGAGAAAAGAATTAGAAATGGAGCGAATGATGAGAACAAAAACAACAGAGGAGGAGAAAGGGTGCAGAAAAGTAAGACGGAGAGGATAAAGAGAGGAAGGGAACTGGAGAGAAGCCTGAAAGAGGAAGCGATACGGGCTCTGCAGTGACAATCAAAGCTGGCTGGTCCTGTCTGACGGTCGTTATCTCTGCCAGCACCGTGCCGCCTCCACAAAACGTCTGCGGGCCTCAGTCAGACTCTCAGACACAATTATTACAAATGGTGTTTTCTCTTAGAAAAACAGACTGACGTGCAGTGGTTTCAGTGGAAAGACAGGGTCAGCAGGTTGACAGCATGAAAAGACATGATCATGGCGCGTTTCTATGGATGTTTAGGATCTCTGCCAAAGCTGTGACTCTGTGTCTTATTTCCTGTTTTAAATTAAACAAAACAGCCTGTCGGGTCTCCCATCAGCGCAAGATGATGTACAACTGCATAGACATCAAAGTGATGTGGCTCTGCAGATGGCAACGTATGTGCAGACAACTGTCACTGGGTTAGTTTGATACTGAAGAAAACGTCAAAATGTGATGATAAGGAGCGTCTTCTTCTGTGATTTCTCCGCTAATTTATGGACGTTTATTTGTGATGGAAATAGAAGATAACATCCTTTGGAAGTATGAGTCACACAGAGTGTTTAAAAGCACCTTAATTGCCTCCATGAGCTTGTGTCACAGCCTCTGCTGCAGCTCCAACTGCTGACTGCATTGATAAGAAGGCCAAATAAACAGGACAAACTAAAATAACTAACTTCCTGTTGTTTTCAGAACACAAGCATGCACTTGTCCACACCTCCCCTTCAAATCTCTTGCAACCCCCTGCTACTGCTACTTAGCAAATGTTAGCATGCTAACACGCTAGATGGTGAATATGGTAAACAGCACACCTACAAAAAATATACACGTTAGCATTTTCATTGTGAGCATTTAATCATGCTGATTTTAGCATTTAGCTCAAAGCACTGTGGAGCCTCACAGAGCAGCTCGTTTGGCTGTAGACTCTCAGTCTTGTTGGATTGATGTTTACTTTATTGAACAAATCAGATAAGAGAAATAAGAGGTGTTAAAAGATCATTTTGGATTCATAGAGTTCCTTCTGGCAGAATCTTTAGCTCTTGCTTTTTTATTCTCAAACATGTAATAGTTTTCAATTCCTAAACCACATTTTATCATCAAGTGAATCATCCTGAAACGAACAACTACTTTTTAATATTCGCTCTCCATTAAGCCCACCTGCGATCAGGGGTCGTGAGTAGGCATCCATTCATTAAAAACCTTGAAAAGATTTTAGAACCACTGGTCTTGAAATGATGCACACGTCTGACTCAGCTGGTGGGAATTAGAATGTGACCCAGTTTGAAAGCGTCAGTGTTTGAAGTCATTTCACTGATGTGGATCACAGGGAGCAGGAGGTTCACTCATGGTCAGCTAAAAGTCTATTTCGGAGGAAGTCACAGCATGATGACAAAGTGGTGGAGCCCACGAATCTCTGGTGCATGGAAATGTAAAAAAACAGTAAATGTGACAGCGAGTAGTGAGAAATAAAGATTGCTTTTGCAAATAATTTAACCATGTTTTCTAAACGCATGCATTAGCTACACAGTCGCAAACTCATATCTTATGATAATGAATCAAATCACTTTTGTCACCAAACACTGTGAACAACATGTTCTATTTGTACAAAAGGCCACACTTCAAAATAGCTCAAAGGTCACATATTGATGTGTTTGGTTTATTCAATACTCTGAACTTGGTGTTAGAATACATCTCACTCTATTACGCTGACATTTCCTAGTGGACCGTTCCGTTAGCGTACAGGTTTAACTAATCATTTTTGCCATGTAGCCATTTGACTGTGGATGCTGCTGTTCATATTTGAACTGAACAAGCTGCTTGTTGCCAAACCAGAAGCAGCGGTCTGCCATTTTGCGGCAGAGTACCAAGGCCTCTGACTTCGAAATTCTGACTCTCATCTCAAATTGGCTTCACATGCAGCAGCTGAGGTCACCAAACTGTTCACTCCTCAGCTTTGAGACTGAAAAATGACAAAGTGACAAAGCACAACCTTGGTAAATACCTGACAACTACAAACCCTTAAGCCAAATTAATAGCTTAAATGTATGCTTTCAGCAACTACAGCTAAACTACACCACACATTGTGGGCTAAAGTAGCCCGGCTAGCGTTGGGCGTTGGTGTTTTAGGGTTGATCAGAAAGCAGAAAGGTGAGGAAATATCAGACACCCGAGTGGTCTACAAGCAACTACAGCTAAACTACACCATAAATAAAAACGCAAACCCTAGACCTACCCCTAGCCCCACATTGGCGAAGGGGTTCTTCTTTAGAGCTGAAAGACGGCACTCTCCACCCAACCTCGTTTGTCTGATTATATGTTATATGTTAAAAACAATGTAGCACCATCAGACTACGGCAAATTCCTTGTAATGGATGTTACTTGGCAATAAACAGTTTCTGATTCTGAGAAAGGTGAGGAAATATCAAACTCCCGAGTGGTCTACAAGCAACTACAGCTAAACTACACCACTAAGAAAAACGCAAACCCTAGACCTACCCTGAACCCGACATTGGCAATGGGGTTCTATTTTGGAGCTGAAAGAAGGCACTCTCCACCCAACCTCCAACCATGACCCTTCCTATTCTTCCTAGTCCATGATGCGCTGTCGAAAAATGACCAATTTCTTTAGTTAAAGCAGCCCGGCTAGCTCAGTCGGTAGAGCATGAGACTCTTAATCTCAGGGTCGTGGGTTCGAGCCCCACGTTGGGCGTTGGTGTTTTAGGATTGAGCAGATTAGAAAGATGAGGAAATATCAAACTCCCGAGTGGTCTACAAGCAACTACAGGTAAACTACACCACTAACAAAACCGCAAACCCTAGACCTACCCCGAACCCCACATTGGCAATGGGGTTCTATTTTGGAGCTGAAAGAAGGCACTCTCCACCCAACCTCCAACCATGACTCTTCCGATTCTTCCTAGTCCATGATGCACTGTCAGAAATTGATAAATTTTTGAGGCAAAAGTGGCCCGGCTAGCTCAGTCGGTAGAGCATGAGACTCTTAATCTCAGGGTCGTGGGTTCGAGCCCCACATTGGGCGTTGGTATTTTAAGATTGAGCAGATCAGAAAGGTGAGGAAATATCAAACTCCCGAGTGGTCTACAAGCAACTACAGGTAAACTACTGCTAAACTACACCACTAAGAAAAACGCAAACCCTAGACCTACCCCCAATCCCACATTGGCTATGGGGTTCTCTTTTGGAGCGAAAGAAGGCACTCTCCACCCAACCTCCAACGACGACCTTTCCGATTCTTCCATGATGTACTGTTGAAAAATTATCAATTTTGTAGACAAAAACAGCCCGGCTAGCTCAGTCGGTAGAGCATGAGACTCTTAATCTCAGGGTCGTGGGTTCGAGCCCCACGTTGGGTGTTGGTATTTTAGGATTGAGCAGATCAGAAAGGTGAGGAAATATCAAACTCCCCAGTGGTCTACAAGCAACTACAGCTAAACTACACCACTAAGAAAAACGCAAACCCTAGACCTACCCCGAACCCCACATTGGCGATGGGGTTCTATTTTGGAGCTGAAAGAAGGCACTCTCCACCCAACCTCCAACGGCGACCCTTCCGATTCTTCCTAATCCATGATGCGCTGTTGAAAAATGATAATTTTTTGAAGCAAAAGTGGCCCGGCTAGCTCAGTCGGTAGAGCATGAGACTCTTAATCTCAGGGTCGTGGGTTCGAGCCCCACGTTGGGTGTTGTTTTTTTTTAGGATTGAGCAGATCAGAAAGGTGAGGAAATATCAAACTCCCGAGTGGTCTACAAGTAACTACAGCCAAACTAAACAACTAACAAAAACACAAACCCTGGACCTACCCTGGACCTACCCTGGACCTACCCTGGACCCCACATTGGCGATGGGCTTTTTTTTAGGATGACTTAGACAACTTGGATGAGCCAAGGGTGAAGACTGCCACAGTTTGAGTCTCTTCCCAAGCATGCCATGAACATGTTGATCTTGGATGAGCCAAGGATGAAGACTGCCACAGGTGTTCGTCACATGAATCTAGTTGCAGGTTTGAGCCCCATGTTAGGCGCTAGTGTCTTTGCGAGAGCTACTCAATCAAAGATATCATTGTAGCTATAAATTTTTATGAAATTGTAGCTGGAACTGAAATAAGGTACCCTCCACCCAACCTCCAACCTCCACCCTTCTAAGGGTTTTCAAAAATTGCCCAACAGTGTTTTTGTGAGAGCTAATCAATAATATTCCTGAGCATGTTGAAACCTTGGAGTGCTATAACAAATACTGATTAGTGCCCAAGATCGATATTACTACCACACGTTTGTGCAGTATGTAAGATTGTGCACATGCTAAGTATCCATATATTACGGAGGCAGAGCTGGAAGGTCCGGAGACATTTAGTGTGAAAATATGTATTAAAAATAAAATAGTGTAACATAATATTATAATATTGGTGGATCAAATTATTGTTTTCCCAAAATGTGGGACAAACAGGTTATAGTGTTTTGTCTTTTTGCCAATAGAAACTATTTCAAGTTGTCTTCTGATAATTAACTAATTTCTCAGCCTGAGAAATTACACATTGTCATACATATGATGACAACTATCTGAGAGGTGTAGCCTACATGATGTCACAATGAACTGAAGTGAAACTGGGTTACAGAAAAAAATGTAATGACTTTGTGAAATGTGGGGACACAGGGAAAATGGTGAGGCAGTAAAGCTCATCACAGGAAGCCATTAAACCCGACCACAGAGATCCAGCGAGCCCAGAACCATTTGGGGATATCAGGATAGATGAAAGATGCTTTCTCTGCACCTCTATTCCAACTTCTAATGCACCTCCTATTTGGGTAGTTAGGATACAATATGATGCTATTTATCCTGGGCGAGTTCAGTATATAGGCCGGTGGGGCCAGCACAAAACAATGCACATCCTATCTGAGAGCAGGAACACTTTCTAACTTTCTCAAAACAACATTCAATCTTAATACAGATGTTTAGCTGTTCCATAGTAGCACAACTAGGGAGAACTTTCCATACTAACACTTTAGCATAACTAGCTAACACTTTAGCATTACTAGCAGTTCCCAGGCTAACACTTTGGCATAACAAACTAAAATGTTAGCAGTTAATGCCCCGCGCTAACACTTTAGCTGTAAATGGTCTGTGCTAAAACCTAAGCATAACTAGTTAAGCTACCAGTTTTCATGCAAACACATTTGCATAACTAGTTAAGCTACCAGTTTTCATGCAAACACATTTGCATAACATGTTAAATGTTAGCATATAGTCTTCCTTTCAAACACTTTAGCATAAATAGCTAACACTTAAGATGTTACACCTCATACCAACAACGAGTTACCAGCTTCCATGCTAACACTTCAACAGCTAATCTTCATGCTAACATGTTAACAGTATAGCATAACTACATTGCATCACTAGTTAGCAGTTGCCATGCAAACACTTTGGCATGACTAGCAAACACGTCAGCAACACTTTAGCAGGTAAAAGGTCCATGTTAGCATAACTAAGATTCTTCTAATTGTGTGACTCTACTCAACATGGGAGACTAGAGGATAACTAATAATGTATGAGATTATATTTGTGTTATATAATAATAATAACACAAATAATAATACTGGAGCAGAACTGATGTCAACCAAACAGAGAAAGGCAGCAAATCACCATTTTTGTGTCGACTTGTTGATGAAATTGCGAAGTATGGTAATACTTTAAGTGTTAGTTTGTGAGCTGTTGCTGACAAATTTTATGTACATAAAACGATTAATATGCATTTTATTAAATATCAGGTATCAGTTAGTACTATATCTTCCACTTATGATGGACATGATGCATAATTTTAATAAAAAATGTATTCCAGATTTGGAAAATACTATATTGGTTGTCCACGAAAGCAGAGACTCTGCAGCTGAACCAAAAATCTGCGAGTGCCAGTTGGCACCATCATGGAAGTCCAAATCTTACTAACAACAGGACAGTAATTGTTGACAAGACATTATGGTTACGAAGCCAATAAAATGAGATTCAAAAGAGGTCAAACGACCACATTCACCATCAAAAACAGAAATACCGGTAAGTCTACAAAGCTATCTTTAGAAACACAACCAGTAAAAGTAATTCTCCTTACTGGAGCTCAAATTCATTTACGCAGGAGTCGGTCTGCTTTCATGAAGTCTCCTCTTGACTGAATTATCAAATTAAGTCACTCGAAAATCATCGTGGATTGGTTTTTGATGCTTTTTGAGAAGCTTGTTAATGGCTGATTAGGATGATTAGGACGGGTTAAGTAGAAATGATCTGCAGTGTCTGACCTGGAATAAGAGACACAGACAGAGATACAGAAACAGGAGATGCTTAAAGGCTGCAAGCTACTTGGAGGTCTCATTGTTGCTCTTTCTGACTGACGTCTACAGTTAACCCTCACCCTCACCCGTTCTGTAATGAGGAGATTAATGGCAATTTTGTGTTTTAGCTTTGTTAATTCCTTTGTTGTTAGATGACTAACAGCAGAGGAGGCTGGTGTGACTGACTAATCTTCTTTCCACCAGCGATTAATTTTTGTTTGTGATGTTTGTGACAAAGCAAATATGGACAAACGTTTCACCCACTTCTCTAAATGACTTTGTTGGAGTAATCTGTATTTACTATTCATTATATGTTATGTTAGGTTAAGCATTATGTGATCACACTTGGGGTTAGGGTTAGGGTTATAAATGTGTGTTTTATTTCTCTTTAGTATGTTTTTCTACACTATGGAAAATAAAGAAAGCAACGTATGATGAAAGCTTCTTCAAGTGATGTTTTATTCCTGCCTGTAAGATGTTAAGAAGTTTTTTAGAATAGCATCTGGGCAAAGCCTGCAACTGCCCTGGGGCCCCCAGACTCTTAAATTAAGTGTGTGGCAACTTTTGGTGTTCGGTATTCACTGTTTCACATTGTTTTCAGTTAACACTTCATTAGCTAACTCCTGTCTTAGCTGCTTAGCTGTCCACCTACAAGCATAGTGAGGGCAAACAAGTTATTCATTTATTCACATGTGCTATATTCAAAATGCTATTTTCACTCCTAAGCTATACCTTACTATGTTCACCTCCTTGTGCATATGTGTTAATACAAAGATTAAATACCGACTTAATGCTAGTTTGCTGTCTCTGATGAATAAACCGTGGGTGGGGCAATAGATCGGCCTCGGGCCATCTGTCCAGCTGTCGTGCATCAGACACAACTGATCAGATTTTGATAAAACTTGAGGTTTGTGTCTCCTTTGTCACTATTAAAATTCCAGTTTGGCCTAAAGGTGGAAATTAATTTGTCACGCATAACATCTTTGAAGCCACTGATTTTCACATGACATGAAAGAATGATGTGTGTCATTGCTCCATTGTGGCTTAAATTTGAAGAGATCACATTTTCAACATTACTAGGCCGACTGTATTTGTTCATTCTTCCTTTCCTCCTTCCATTGCATTGAAAGTCTGCGACGACCGACTAAACCATCTTCTTACTATTCTTACTATTACATTCAAGCATTCAAAATGGCACTGGATGGCCCATGGCAGAATTGTAGTGGCTCTAACTAAGGTGACATTACCAACTGGCCTGGATAAGAGATACCTAGAAGGGGAGAGACAGATGGAATAAAGAGGAGGACAGAAACTCAAACAGGCAGAGGGAGAGAAATAAATAGAGATCCAATCATTTCAGTTTATAAGATAGATGTGATGGATGGAGAAATGAGTAAAAGTTGATGGATGGACAGATGAGCCAGAGAATCTAATGGGAGAATCTAATTAAACTTAACAGATTTCCAAGTGCCAGACCATAAAGCATACAATTAAACCTGTGTGAAGGCCTCAGAGGGACAATTCATCCAGTAACTGAAAGAAAAATGTAGTAACGCTAGTACTATCCAGTCGTTCAGAAAATTCAGGTTTTACTGAGGTTAAGAAATACAATTTGGTTTGTTTCAAACTTTTGAAAAATAAAATCATTGTCCCTCTCATAGCAAATTACATCTGATTAGTTAGACGTCACGAGTAACAGCAAGATCAACACTGAAGGCTACTGTGACACAGACGGGCAAAGAGGAACACATTCACAGAGCTGGAGCGTAAACATCACAATCTTATGATCTATTTATTTCATGACAAGCATGCACAGTTTCTCAGTTACAACACTGAGAATGACCACAGTCACAGCCCACGGGATTTCTTTCAATAAAGGCAAAAGTGATGCTTTTAAATCAGTCCCCATCTTCTGCCAGAGTCCCTGAATAATGCACTTTGTTGCAGTGATATACAGTCAGCTATAACGGGATAATTGAGTTTGATGTGGCAATAGCTGCATCTTTGTGTAGCGTTGGTGCAGATACAACTGGAACTTGTGTTACTAACGGGTTAGCTAGCGAGCTACATGGACGTGGGTGCGATAGCTAGCGTCAACAAGTTCATTTTTTGATCCATAATTTATCCAGCTGAAAGAAATTGGTCATACTCTGAGTCTCAGCCCGCGACTACTGAAACTGTCTTACTTCTTGTAGGGAGGTGCAGGATATTGTTGTTGGAGACTTTAGACGTAATGGAACTGCATCTAAGGACCGTGTTAATCAGATACAGGGCGGCGTAGACGGAGTACAGAGTTGAATAGTCTCTTCTATTGCTATTGTACATATTCAGCTATCACAGTCATAAGTAATGAAGTGTAGTTTTGAATGACAGGTTCGATGTTATCATATGCTGTTAATATAAAACATTTAAATAATTGTAACCAACCCAAAGGCTTTCCAAAGCTGTTTTGCTGTAATAAATAAAGCATATTTGAGTTGTAATAATTCAAGCATATGTCAGCCTGCGGCCTCTTTCAGCTCTCTCTCTGCTGCTGGGAGCTCCTGCGAGATAATGTTGAAAAGGTCTCATTTGCAGCATTTAATTATGCTAAAAGGCATTTGTTGTTGTTTTGGAGTTTGTTATTCAAACAGTTTTTTTTGTTTTTTCTTGGTATTGACCTTGAAAATAACATAGGGAAGTTATATATATATATATATATAATCTGTGAGGTCTGTTGATTATTCTGAACAATAGAGATGATCAGGGGATGTTGCAGTTCATGGTCAGCATCTTGACCCTTAAGCCACAGGAGAAGTTCTTCTTTTAGTGCTTCTGGAGAACAGAATTACAATCTGTCATATTGTATTGGGGTGGCAGGAGGCTCACTGGCGGACATCTTGAAAGCTCAAAAAATAACTGTCCACTAAGGGTTCATGGGGAAAACATGTTTTCTTTTTGGTAATTTGAGTAATCTGACCCTTTCGGGAGTGGCTACATCCAATCCAATAATCCTGTTTGCAATGCCCTCTAGTGGCTGCTGTAGGCTCTGCCACACCCTGGTTACTGTAACATGTCACATTGCACTATGGTGCAACACCACATCACAGCTGGGTGTGGTCAGAAATTGTCAGCCCACAGGGGGCAGTGCAGCAGTGCTTTTCATCCACACAGGTTTTTTATTGTTGCTCTGTGAGATAATGAACGGATGTGGAAAGAGTTCTGCTATCTGCTTTAAAACAGGTGTAAATGCACCGAACAGCAATTAAAACAAGAGTGAAATCGGTTCTGCTGAGCTGCTTTTTGAGATGTGCCAGATGTTACACTACACTGAGCTGGGATGCCACCTTTCATCTCTTACTTGTTTGTCTCTCCTGAAGGACCAAAGGTCACAGTCCCTGTGATACTTTCTGTCTTGATTTAATTTCTCTCCCCTTCGAGGTATCAACATAGCCCCTCTGCATCTGGCCCACAGTGAAATCATGCGTGAAGAACAATTTCAAACCAACCAACTGAATCTGACTATCAAATTCATAAGTAATTTGGTTGCACCACATCAGGATACCATCTAAAGTACATGATCCATATAATGATGTGGTGTCCATACAGCCTGACAGTGTAAATACTGTTTCAGAAGAATCCATAAAAGATCTATGAGCCAGTAACAAGGTTGAATAAAAAAAACTGATTTTCTGACATTTCATACAAGTCCATATACAGTCTGATGTAGATGTCAAAATAATGATGTCCTTAACCTGCTGGTGTTGACACAAGAGACAGGACCTGAAAAAACACTGGGACACCGACCTCTGACTATTCACATCCTAAATATAATATAAGCTAATTACAGTTACTCTGCTCTCAAATAATAAATTAATAAATGGTCAACTGACAAATGATTGTCACAGTTAAATTACGAGTAGCCGTGAACGATTAAAGCCACACAGACCATCTGCATTCAAGGGCAAATCTAGGCTCTTCCAATCAAGGGTCAAATGTTGAGGGCCAGCTTGTTACATGTAGTATGTAGGTAGGTGAGGTCCCTCAGGTCTCCCTGTTTTACTGCAGAACAAAAAATAAGGTCATCAGCAGTCGCCTGCGCCCCCTCTGACCTACAGAGTCTCATACATCTCACATATCTCACATAACCACAGCCAAGTGAATCATGTTGGACAAATGTAGAGTGACAATGACAGCAGAGAGAGAGAGAGAGAGAGAGAGAGGGAGAGATGATTCCTTCACTTCAGGGCTAAAGAGGAGGGACTACACCAGAGCGGGTTAATGTCTCCGCTGTGAGTTCAGGGAGAGCGGCATCTCCGTCCGGTCACACTCCGCGCCGTCTCTCCTAATATCTGCAGGGTCTCCTCACCTCTCCAAGAACCTCTCCAGGAGGTTTCCCCCACTCCCCCCCCCCCCCCTGGCTCTCTCTTCCTCCACGGTCTCCCCCCGCGGTGTCTCCAGGCGCGCACCGCAGCTACTTCTTGCGCACGGACGCTTCTCCAAGTTCCCACTTGTATCCGCTGCGCTCCGCTCATCACTTCACTCCTCTGAAGAGTCCCGAGCCTCAGCCCCGAGCCCGGGCTCCCGTACGGTTCCGTTCACCGGGTTCAGTCGTTAGTTTCGCGTTGAGCTCGGACTGAAGAACAATGTGATTCTGGCTCGTGGGGATTTAGTGTCGTGACATGCTTTCAGGACCCGGCGTCTCCACAAGGACATGGTGAGTTCAGTCCGCTTTATTCCCGCAGATTATCAACTCGTTTGTCTCCGGTGAGAGCCGGCTGACCTCTGTGGAACCGTGACCTTCCTCAAATGAAAAAATCAATCTTAATGTTGTCATATTCCTGCTGGAGTTTGGACTTTGTGGTACTCACATGTGAGTTAAAGTCAAACCTTGGAGGTGTTTGGAAACCCAACCGGCTGACAATGCAGTTACATCCCCATATAAAATTGTGGCATTTTGATATCATTATAATATTGTTATAGGAACTCGGTGGTGACGTCAGGGGTAACTTGTGATGTTGTGAGTCCCATAACGTTAAAAATCCAAAGTTTTTACTGGGAGAGGAAAATGTCTAAAAGAAATCTTATAGCCTGAAGGTCTCACATCCACGTGTAGAAACTCCCACGCCTCATATCGATCCGTTTAAATGTGAATTACATCGTCTTCCGTTCATGTGAGTGGGGTGTGAGGCTGCAGGGCTGTTTGTTCCAATCAGTAATCTATCGATAACGAGGGCTATAGATCCCCAGAGTGGACTGCCAGCTGTCACATGTTGTGGGGAGGCTGTATCTCAGGAGGCTGCGAGTGAACACTCACTGATGTAATAGGCCCATTGTTGTGTGGTTTAGAGTTTTTTATGGACTACTTCTTTGGCTCTTTTATATGGACATGAGTTTCTTTCTTCATCTCTCCCCTGCTCCTCTGCGAGGGATGCTCCCAGTTGTCGGTTTTCAGCTCTTCAGTTTTATGGTAAACTCAGATTTCCACTGAGACCCTGACAAGCCAACCTTTACCAAATAACTTATACAAATTAAAACATATTGAGGAGTTCTTTCGAAGGCAGTGAAGACTTACACGTTTGTGTTTTTGAGGTCGTAATAAGTCACATTGTGAATGAGCGTCTGGCTGCTACATGTTAGATTTGACAGGATAATATTACACTTTATTGATTACACGCTACTGTCAGATTCCTGCGTCTCTCTCTCTCTCTCTCTTCCCTCAACATTTTAATGCTGCAGACAGCTGGAGTTTATTCCTTTTCATTGTTTGACATTCAGAGTAGTAAAGCAGTTCTAAAATGTCATTTGTTACTGACACACTTGACTAATGTTACTGTGCAGTTACTTCAGGGCTTTGACTGATATTATGTAATATTGACGGATAACATCAACGTGCCTGATCAAAGGTGCAGGTACAATGTGTCGTGGTATCTACCGATACGATGGGAGGCTGTATCATTTACAGTTCACACTCTCTCCAGCTCGCCCACGACCAGCGAGAGCCTGCAGATAAAGACCCATGTGAGATGAACTGGAACGCAGCCAGAGTGCTTGTAATTTTACAGTCAATGCAAATCACTCCAGGTGTAAGGTATCAATGTGGGCTCAGGACTCTAAAACACTCGCTTAGAAACATGCTAAAATATGTTTTTCTGTTTTCAAAGTTTCTTTTCTGCTTATGTCAGACGTACATAGTTAGGAGTGCGTTCTTTCAGAAGAGATGAATAATAAGTAGTTGCTGAGCAGCAGCGGCTCTCCGGTTTTTCTAATCTGACTTGTGGATGTGAATCTCTCCTCCCACATTACAACAAGGAGAATTTCTTCTCCAGATGCCCCAGTGATTATTTCAAATTTTATTGCTTTGCTTTCCTGTAGAGCACAAGTTGTGCCGTTTGGAGGGTTTGTGTACTGTATTAATGAGTGTTTGTGTTCTTTGTATACCAGCCTTGAAGCTATGCTTGGTTGTGTATATGCATAAATATGTGCGTCAGTGTTTGCGTGTGGACGGAGGCTGTGTTTGCAGCGGGTTTTGAAATAAGCCTTTGGTCGCTGTGTTTGTTTTTTGAGCCACAGAGTTAGTCCAGTTCAGGTCGTTGCCATGACACAAGGTGTGAACCCACAGTTCAGTTTCTTCAGTCTAAATCATGAAATAGTTGACAGATTTATTAGCTGGTTGGGAGAAAATGTATTATAATTGAGGTAATGGATCATTTGTCAATTATCAAGTAAAATGCCAAACAATTCATAGCTACAGCTCATTTTCATGTTAGTATTAAACACTGTTTCTTTGGCAGAGACAAATCTTCAATAAAATATTAAAATATCAGGCTCTGGGAACTCTTTGGGATAATTTGTCATCAGTTCTGACATCTTATGAAGTTTGTCCAACTGGGAGGAGACCCTGGGGAAGACCGAGAACACACTGTCTCGTATATATATCTCATCAGGCCTGGGAAACAAGCTACCTTGCTTCACTGTTCGACCCAGAAGTGGACAAGTGAAAGAAATCAGACAGACAGAAGTAAGTAAAGCTTGAAGTAAAACTTCAAGAAAATAATCAAGAAATGTATCTGCAGTGATAATAATTGTGCTAGCCCTGCTTGGGTTTTCATATTGACACCCCACTATTACAAGTGAACCAGAGCTTGTAAACAGTTTGATGGATTCAGGGATGGACCATTGGTTGAACAGTATCTTAGTTTCATTTTCAGCCATTCAGCTGCTCCAGTTGAATCTTTTTAAAAAGTTTTTTTCTTCATTTAAAAGCTGCATTAAGTGAGTTTTGTCCACTAGAGGGCAGAATGTAGATTTTCAAACAGACTCACAGCAACAAACCCCGACTGTACCAACATGTAGATCTTATAACTAACATCGACATCTTAACACAGATTCTTCTCTCCACTGTTTCTTGCTGAGCAGGTCGTGTTCCTCCAGGTTGTTGACTGACTTTAATATGATGGATCTGCACCAAAACAATGAGACGAAATTGGTTGAGAGCTTTGAAAAGCTGTGGAGTCCACTGAATTGTGGAAAGAGTGACGTGCTCTTTACGCTGACATGTTTGTCTGCCCCCTTTAACGTCCTGCTGTTCCTGTAATCAATGTGCAAGTGTAAGTTATATTTAGAGCCAGTTAATGTATTAGGATTGTATTGAACAGTCAATACATATGTCAAAGAAAGTGATTCTAGTATTGATTAGTTAGGTAATCTGGTACACATGGTACATGACATTCAGTGTTCGACACGCAGGACGGTATATCACTAAACTTTGTCTCTATGTTCCGTCGGTGACTTGATGTACAGTATGACTGAGGCTATATGTGATAATGAAGAGCACATAATAAGGTGTATAAAAGCTAATATCGCTAATCAACAGCTGTATCACAGTCAGTAAGAAGCAGTCCTGAAGATGACAAGTTTTAAAGCCTGGAGACAAACAAAGTTGATGTGTTGTTGGGATGATTTTCCTGAGATGTTTTTCTTGTGTATTTATAATTTTAGAGGGTAATAAGCTCATAAACTTTACAGAATAAGGATTTGTGCCATAAGGTGCTGGCAAAAATAAAAAATTCCAATGCAGTCTTCTACAAATTATTCACGTATGCAAATATTCTGCATTAATAATCTTGTTTTGGGCACACATAATGCTGACCCAGTCAGTAGGGGGATGTTCACATCCTGCAGGGAAAAGTAACGATGCAAGCAGTTGGAGTATCTGGTCTTCGGCCCGTCTCACACTACAAGTCATGTCTTTCTCGCTAATGTCATTTTCAGTCAACATGGAGGCTGTTTTTAAAAGCAATTAAACGAACACTTTTCTTGAGAGTTGCTATGTCTGTCAGTCGACATACAAAAACCTGCACCGCCATGCCGGTCTCATCCAGGCTTATCCCCATTTTTGCTGCAATTCTTCCGTTTACTGGTTTTCTGGCTCTATCTCAGGAAGATGACCCCCTCTTAATCCCTCCTTCGAAGCTCTGATTGGTGGATTGTGTTTCAAACAGTGGAAGGAATTGTAGTAGTTCAGAACCAGTCTAGTTTTGGAGGCTAGTGATCCCCAAAATATTAGCCAATGCAAAATGGGTGAAAATGAACATAATTTATAAGAGATGCAGTTAAAAATGACGTACACAGACAATTACTGTGAATATACACATAGACACATATTGAATCTGCAAATACTGGGCATGTTGTGAATGCTGGGTCAGAAACCGCCTCGTGCTGATGGATGAATGGATGATAATCTGTACTTCATACAGTCGCCGTTAAAGGAAGAAAAGAACATGTTCAGTCAGCTGAAGATAAGCAAAGATAAAGATGTGGAGTTACAAGGTTTTCACATGATACACACACACACACACACACTCTCTCTCTCTCTCTCTCTCTGTCTGGGTCTCTCACCCTCTGCTGCTTAGAGTGATCAAAATGAGCTTATGCAACAATCCAGCAGTTTGGGTCAATAACTGAATCTGCTGGACACCCACACACACACACACACACACACACACAAAAGAGCATCTGCTAAGAATCAATAGTCACCTCGCTCTCTCACACTTTCCCTCATCGTCTGCTGGTCTCTCTCTCCCCCTCTTCGTCCTGCTGTAGTCCTCACACCTGACAGGGTGACGGCGACGTGCTCAGGCGCTGCGCTGCGTAATTAACTTTATTAAAATCACAAGCTCGATCAATTCCTGCATTTGCATTCACTGAACCTGAACTAAAAACCAAGCACACTCATATATTCTGTAACCGGTGACAGCGTTCAATCAGAGCGGACGGGAAACAGGCGGGAGGGGAAGCGGGACTGTAGAAAACGTCATGTTAATGCATCCATGAAAGAAACAAATGTGCTCAGACCAAAGGACCTGCTGTTGTGTTGGTACCAAAATCAATCAAAGTGTAAGAAGAACATTGTTATAGAAACATATTGTATAATAAAAACTTTATTGCTGAGATTTGGGAACACAGTGACATAAATGATAGACACAAGCTGACATTTAGACAAGTTAGAAACGTTAGCCAGACGTATCTGTAAGAGCAAATGATGGGCGAAAACTATAGAAAATAAGACCCAACTTGTAATAAACCAGAACTTTCCTTCAAAGAAAAATATAAGCAGATGCTTCTTGCTGCCATTTGTGACCATAAAACATGTGAAATAAGCACCCAAGTTAAAAGTTATATTCAACCCAAAATCTGATCCTAAATCAGTGAAAGAGAAACTGGTGGTTATGACATGACTCTGTGGATGTACAATAAAGTACAGGCACGTTTGTACAATGCACTACACCCCCCCCCCCCCCCCACCCCTCTTTGTTCCTTCATCCTTTATTATTGTGAACAGACCTGATATTATCTGAGAACTGACCATTATTTGATTACCAGCTTTTATATGAGAATTTATGGTTTGTGGCTGTAATAAATCTGAGTTGCCTGACATGTTGGTCCAACCCACTTGACTACACATGAAGTAGTATCCTGTGTAGAGAAACAAACACACACACACACACACACACACACACCGACTTCAAA